>NC_090725.1:75472726-75487726 GCF_036898095.1 Palaemon carinicauda
CGTATTCTCTCTTCTAAAGGAGGATTGTTCTCATATATGTCGAATCTTTTCCTTTTGAGATAAGAGAAGATTAAGTAGGTAATATAAAGGAAAACACGTAATTTTCGTCGTATTCTCTCTTCGAAAGGAGGATTGTTTTCACATATGTCGAATCATCTAATTTTGAGATAAGAGAAGTTTAAGTAGGTAATATAAAGGAAAACACGTAATTTTCGTCGTATTCTCTCTTCTAAAGGAGGATTGTTCTCATATATGTCGAATCTTTTCCTTTTGGGATAAGAGAAGATTAAGTAGGTAATATAAAGGAAAACACGTAATTTTCGTCGTATTCTCTCTTCTGAAGGAGGATTGTTCTCATATATGTCGAATCTTTTCCTTTTGAGATAAGAGAAGATTAAGTAGGTAATATAAAGGAAAACACGTAATTTTCGTCGTATTCTCTCTTCTAAAGGAGGATTGTTCTCATATATGTCGAATCTTTTCCTTTTGAGATAAGAGAAGATTAAGTAGGTAATATAAAGGAAAACACGTAATTTTCGTCGTATTCTCTCTTCTGAAGGAGGATTGTTCTCATATATGTCGAATCTTTTCCTTTTGAGATAAGAGAAGATTAAGTAGGTAATATAAAGGAAAACACGTAATTTTCGTCGTATTCTCTCTTCGAAAGGAGGATTGTTTTCACATATGTCGAATCATCTAATTTTGAGATAAGAGAAGTTTAAGTAGGTAATATAAAGGAAAACACGTAATTTTCGTCGTATTCTCTCTTCTAAAGGAGGATTGTTCTCATATATGTCGAATCTTTTCCTTTTGGGATAAGAGAAGATTAAGTAGGTAATATAAAGGAAAACACGTAATTTTCGTCGTATTCTCTCTTCTAAAGGAGGATTGTTCTCATATATGTCGAATCTTTTCCTTTTGAGATAAGAGAAGATTAAGTAGGTAATATAAAGGAAAACACGTAATTTTCGTCGTATTCTCTCTTTTAAAGGAGGATTGTTCTCATATATGTCGAATCTTTTCCTTTTGAGATAAGAGAAGATTAAGTAGGTAATATAAAGGAAAACACCTAATTTTCGTCGTATTCTCTTCTAAAGGAGGATTGTTCTCATATATGTCGAATCTTTTCCTTTTGAGATAAGAGAAGATTAAGTAGGTAATATAAAGGAAAACACGTAATTTTCGTCGTATTCTCTCTTTTAAAGGAGGATTGTTCTCATATATGTCGAATCTTTTCCTTTTGAGATAAGAGAAGATTAAGTAGGTAATATAAAGGAAAACACGTAATTTTTGTCGTATTCTCTCTTCTAAAGGAGCATTGTTCTCATATATGTCGAATCTTTTCCTTTTGAGATAAGAGAAGATTAAGTAGGTAATATAAAGGAAAACACGTAATTTTCGTCGTATTCTCTTCTAAAGGAGGATTGTTCTCATATATGTCGAATCTTTTCCTTTTGAGATAAGAGAAGATTAAGTAGGTAATATATATTGTAGGTGATATGATAGATTTTATGTAATTCATCCGTAGAGGATTATTACATAATGAATCCCTCTTATATTATTGGACCTTACAATGAAAATTAATTTAATATTAGTAACTGTGGATAAGGTTTGTTTTTAAAAGCACACGATTGAAACTGTGGACTTAAATAAATGCTTACGTTTGTCCCCCATTCACATGAACAATGTTTTGTGTAATTCCAACCCTTACTTACATGGAAATATGACGAAATGCCTAGAAGGTTGGAAATTTTTTTTTTTTTTTTTTTTTTTTGCCTAATATCAAAAGAACACTTGGTGATATTTTGAAACAACATAGGAATCCTAGGGATCGGAATAAAATGAAAGAGATCACCAGCACTCTACCTACATGGAAATATGACGAAATGCCTAGAAGGTTGGAAAATTATTTCTGTCGACTAAGAATTGGGTACATTTGTATAACACATGATTTCTTGATGACTGGCAGGTGCCAACCCTTCTGTGATAATTGCTTGGCCTCCTTGACTGTGAGGCATTTATTGATTGAATGTCCCTGTATTGGGGATCTCAGAGAACGATTTCTCTCTGAGACTGTAGTGTGGTTGGCAGGTTCATCCTAACCATGCTTTTTGGAGGAGATCCTTTTTGTAATGTAGTTGGATTTTTTTAAGTTCATATCGGAAACTCATTCTGGTTAATTTTTAAAGATACAATCTAAAATGTTTTTTAATCATGTATTTCATTTATTATTTTTTTCCCAAATTAATACATCATCATCATCAAACGGCCGTGGCCCTCTGCACAAAACTTCTCCATTCATTCCGGTCTTGAGCCTTCCTTTCCAACTCCACCATCGTTAGCCCGCACATCTCCTTGATATTGTCACTCAATATAGTTTTAGGCCTTCCTCTCGTTCTTGTACCATAGACTGATCCAATTAGTAGCGTTCTTTCCAGAGTATTGTGTTTCCGAACCTGGTGTCCAATATAAGTTAGTTTTCATTCATCCAAAATGTCAAGTAATCTTTTTTTCCATATCAATACAAACACTATTAATTCCTCTCCAATCGGTATCAATAACCATTGACGTTATGATGTCGGATTATTTCCAATCATTCATTCATTCACCTCGGAGTCATTGACCTTATTTTTTTTTTTTTTTTTTTTTTTTTTTTTTTTTTTTTTTTTTTTTTTTTTTTTTTTGAACAGCTGGTAAGCATTACCGTATCTCAGACTTGATCTTGTTTGGACAATGCAACGCTTCACTGTTGATTTATATTTTGAAATTAGATGGTAATAATTCAAGTTACTCCTTTCTCATGTCAGTGAGACTTTCTACCTTGGCGGCATCAGATTTTTTAATCCTTTAATTTATGTTGTTGATCTTACTCCAGATTTACTGTTTTTTTTTTTTTTTTTTTTTTTATTGAATTCTATCAGTGCGACTTATGATCTTATAAAAGCCATCCCATGTTGGACGGAGCTAATTTATAAGATTCTACTGAAGCTAATGCTATCTATAGTCCATTTCTTTTAGTATGGCAGATTTGCACCGACTCATAACGGTGCCCTTTTAGCTCGGAAAAGTTTCATGATCGCTGATTGGTTAGAATTATCTTGTCCAACCAATCAGCGATCAGGAAACTTTTCCGACCTAAATGGGCACCGCTGCGAGTCGGTGCAAATATGCCTCGCTAAAAGAAATGGATTATAGTCGCTGTTTCATGGAACGACTAAATATAATAGAGTTTGGTGAAGTAGTTTTATATTTAGGAAAATATATTTTTATGTTTGTTTGATAGTAAAATGACACAAGTCTTTATATGTGGTATTTAAGAAAACCTCGACCAAGGCCAGATGCCTCGTGACGTGTAACAAGTGGTTAGATTTAAAGAGACATCCGGATTTGGATAAAGGACCTTGTGGAAGTATTGGTTGTCGTAGATTGCTGGCACTATGACCGTAATTGTGCTCTTGTAACATTGCAATCGGTAACCTTGTGGGGTGGTTGGATTGCGCAGCCTTGACGGAGGTTCGTTGTCTCCAAATGCTCTTACGGCAATTAATTTTAATTCTAGAAACAAGGGCGCAACGAGTCACTCGTAATGCTGTTATGGAGAGAGTGGGCCGGGGGTCTGTTTTTTGCCTTTCATATTACTCTTTTTTTGGAATTATTTAAAATCATAGTTAAAATTTACATTCTTTTAGTAGCATCTCATCTTTACAAGAAGCGCTAAAATCGCCATTTTAAAATCATAGTTAAAATTTACATTCTTTTAGTAGCATCTCATCTTTACAAGAAGCGCTAAAATCGCCATTTTAAAATCATAGTTAAAATTTACATTCTTTTAGTAGCATCTCATCTTTACAAGAAGCGCTAAAATTGCCATTTTAAAATTATAGTTAAAATTTACATTCTTTTAGTAGCATCTCATCTTTACAAGAAGCGCTAAAATTGCCATTTTGAAATTATAGTTAAAATTTACATTCTTTTAGTAGCATCTCATCTTTACAAGAAGCGCAAAAATTGCCATTTTAAAATCTTAGTTAAAATTTACATTCTTTTAGTAGCATCTCATCTTTACAAGAAGCGCTAAAATTGCCATTTTAAAATCTTAGTTAAAATTTACATTATTTTAGTAGCGTCTCATCTATACAAGAAGCGCTAAAATTGCCATTTTAAAATTATAGTTAAAATTTACATTCTTTTAGTAGCATCTCATCTTTACAAGAAGCGCTAAAATTGCCATTTTAAAATCTTAGTTAAAATTTACATTCTTTTAGTAGCGTCTCATCTATACAAGAAGCGCTAAAATTGCCATTTTAAAATCATAGTTAAAATTTACATTCTTTTAGTAGCATCTCATCTTTACAAGAAGCGCTAAAATTGCCATTTTAAAATCTTAGTTAAAATTTACATTCTTTTAGTAGCATCTCATCTTTACAAGAAGCGCTAAAATTGCCATTTTAAAATCTTAGTTAAAATTTACAATCTTTTAGTAGCATCTCATCTTTACAAGAAGCGCTAAAATTGCCATTTTAAAATTATAGTTAAAATTTACATTCTTTTAGTAGCATCTCATCTTTACAAGAAGCGCTAAAATTGCCATTTTAAAATCTTAGTTAAAATTTACATTCTTTTAGTAGCGTCTCATCTATACAAGAAGCGCTAAAATTGCCATTTTAAAATCATAGTTAAAATTTACATTCTTTTAGTAGCATCTCATCTTTACAAGAAGCGCAAAAATTGCCATTTTAAAATCTTAGTTAAAATTTACAATCTTTTAGTAGCATCTCATCTTTACAAGAAGCGCTAAAATTGCCATTTTAAAATTATAGTTAAAATTTACATTCTTTTAGTAGCATCTCATCTTTACAAGAAGCGCTAAAATTGCCATTTTAAAATCTTAGTTAAAATTTACATTCTTTTAGTAGCGTCTCATCTATACAAGAAGCGCTAAAATTGCCATTTTAAAATCATAGTTAAAATTTACATTCTTTTAGTAGCATCTCATCTTTACAAGAAGCGCAAAAATTGCCATTTTAAAATCTTAGTTAAAATTTACAATCTTTTAGTAGCATCTCATCTTTACAAGAAGCGCTAAAATTGCCATTTTAAAATCTTAGTTAAAATTTACAATCTTTTAGTAGCATCTCATCTTTACAAGAAGCGCTAAAATTGCCATTTTAAAATCTTAGTTAAAATTTACATTCTTTTAGTAGCATCTCATCTTTACAAGAAGCGCTAAAATTGCCATTTTAAAATCTTAGTTAAAATTTACAATCTTTTAGTAGCATCTCATCTTTACAAGAAGCGCTAAAATTGCCATTTTAAAATCTTAGTTAAAATTTACATTCTTTTAGTAGCATCTCATCTTTACAAGAAGCGCTAAAATTGCCATTTTAAAATCTTAGTTAAAATTTACAATCTTTTAGTAGCATCTCATCTTTACAAGAAGCGCTAAAATTGCCATTTTAAAATCTTAGTTAAAATTTACATTCTTTTAGTAGCATCTCATCTTTACAAGAAGCGCTAAAATTGCCATTTTAAAATCTTAGTTAAAATTTACATTCTTTTAGTAGCATCTCATCTTTACAAGAAGCGCTAAAATTGCCATTTTAAAATCTTAGTTAAAATTTACAATCTTTTAGTAGCATCTCATCTTTACAAGAAGCGCTAAAATTGCCATTTTAAAATCTTAGTTAAAATTTACATTCTTTTAGTAGCATCTCATCTTTACAAGAAGCGCTAAAATTGCCATTTTAAAATTATAGTTAAAATTTACATTCTTTTAGTAGCATCTCATCTTTACAAGAAGCGCAAAAATTGCCATTTTAAAATCTTAGTTAAAATTTACATTCTTTTAGTAGCATCTCATCTTTACAAGAAGCGCTAAAATTGCCATTTTAAAATTATAGTTAAAATTTACATTCTTTTAGTAGCATCTCATCTTTACAAGAAGCGCTAAAATTGCCATTTTAAAATTATAGTTAAAATTTACAATCTTTTAGTAGCATCTCATCTTTACAAGAAGCGCTAAAATTGCCATTTTAAAATCTTAGTTAAAATTTACATTCTTTTAGTAGCATCTCATCTTTACAAGAAGCGCTAAAATTGCCATTTTAAAATTATAGTTAAAATTTACAATCTTTTAGTAGCATCTCATCTTTACAAGAAGCGCTAAAATTGCCATTTTAAAATCTTAGTTAAAATTTACATTCTTTTAGTAGCATCTCATCTTTACAAGAAGCGCAAAAATTGCCATTTTAAAATCTTAGTTAAAATTTACATTCTTTTAGTAGCATCTCATCTTTACAAGAAGCGCTAAAATTGCCATTTTAAAATCTTAGTTAAAATTTACAATCTTTTAGTAGCATCTCATCTTTACAAGAAGCGCTAAAATTGCCATTTTAAAATCTTAGTTAAAATTTACAATCTTTTAGTAGCATCTCATCTTTACAAGAAGCGCTAAAATTGCCATTTTAAAATCTTAGTTAAAATTTACATTCTTTTAGTAGCATCTCATCTTTACAAGAAGCGCTAAAATTGCCATTTTAAAATCATAGTTAAAATTTACATTCTTTTAGTAGCATCTCATCTTTACAAGAAGCGCTAAAATTGCCATTTTAAAATCTTAGTTAAAATTTACATTCTTTTAGTAGCATCTCATCTTTACAAGAAGCGCTAAAATTGCCATTTTAAAATTATAATTAAAATTTACATTCTTTTAGTAGCATCTCATCTTTACAAGAAGCGCAAAAATTGCCATTTTAAAATTATAGTTAAAATTTACATTCTTTTAGTAGCATCTCATCTTTACAAGAAGCGCTAAAATTGCCATTTTAAAATCTTAGTTAAAATTTACATTCTTTTAGTAGCATCTCATCTTTACAAGAAGCGCTAAAATTGCCATTTTAAAATCATAGTTAAAATTTACATTCTTTTAGTAGCATCTCATCTTTACAAGAAGCGCTAAAATTGCCATTTTAAAATCTTAGTTAAAATTTACATTCTTTTAGTAGCATCTCATCTTTACAAGAAGCGCAAAAATTGCCATTTTAAAATCTTAGTTAAAATTTACATTCTTTTAGTAGCATCTCATCTTTACAAGAAGCGCTAAAATTGCCATTTTAAAATCTTAGTTAAAATTTACAATCTTTTAGTAGCATCTCATCTTTACAAGAAGCGCTAAAATTGCCATTTTAAAATCTTAGTTAAAATTTACATTCTTTTAGTAGCATCTCATCTTTACAAGAAGCGCTAAAATTGCCATTTTAAAATTATAGTTAAAATTTACATTCTTTTAGTAGCATCTCATCTTTACAAGAAGCGCTAAAATTGCCATTTTAAAATCTTAGTTAAAATTTACATTCTTTTAGTAGCATCTCATCTTTACAAGAAGCGCAAAAATTGCCATTTTAAAATCTTAGTTAAAATTTACATTCTTTTAGTAGCGTCTCATCTATACAAGAAGCGCTAAAATTGCCATTTTAAAATCTTAGTTAAAATTTACAATCTTTTAGTAGCATCTCATCTTTACAAGAAGCGCTAAAATTGCCATTTTAAAATCTTAGTTAAAATTTACAATCTTTTAGTAGCATCTCATCTTTACAAGAAGCGCTAAAATTGCCATTTTAAAATCTTAGTTAAAATTTACATTCTTTTAGTAGCATCTCATCTTTACAAGAAGCGCTAAAATTGCCATTTTAAAATTATAGTTAAAATTTACATTCTTTTAGTAGCATCTCATCTTTACAGGAAGCGCTAAAATTGCCATGGGGATATTATATCCTCTACGAAATAGGAAAATTCGTTAGAGTCAACGTGAGCAATAGATTCTAGTGTCAGGAATTGTAGACTTGTAGTTAATGAATCCATAAGATTTATTGTTTAATTACCTACTTAACCTTAGTGTGCTTAATTATCTCTCTCTCTCTCTCTCTCTCTCTCTCTCTCTCTCTCTCTCTCTCTCTCTCTCTCTCTCTCTCTCTCTCATCGGGGATGCGCTTGGCAATAAAAGTGTAGAAACTTTCACGCAAAAATGACAAACGTTTCCATTAGGCGAGTGACAGCTTGACATCATCAAGCCAAGATTTTTCATGACTAGTAACATCAGTGCATTTTTTTACTAGACTACACACTTACGAACACACGCATACATAACACACACAATGGGAAGATTTCCTCATTCAAGAATTTTCGTCGTTTACTCATAGCAATTAGTTGAGGGGCGAAATTCAGTAATAATAATAATAATAATAATAATAATAATAATAATAATAATAATAATAATAATAATAATAATAATAATAGGGAAGTGGGGAATATGGGGAAAGGAAGAGTACCCCTGGATACAATCCAGTTTAGAGCTCAAAGGCAGGTACTCGGGATGGGAAAGATTAAGAAAATAGGGAGAAAGAGAAGTACAGGAGAAGAATAAAAGATAGGGGCAGACCCTCTTGCGATATTAGGGAATTGGTATTATTAGAAATTCAGTAAATATCGTGAGTTAATTAATTTTGTTGGTAATTTAGGTTTATGTCATCATGAGAGAATCATATATCCTTTTAGAATAATTTGTAATATTATTTTATCGTTGGCATTGGTAACAATGAGAAAGTCTTATATGGCACTTGGGTAGTGCCATAGCCTCTGTACCATGGTCTTCCACTGTCTTGGGTTAGAATTCTCTTGCTTGAGGGTACAATCAGGCACACTGTTCTATCTAGTTTCTCTTCCTCTTGTTTTATTAAAGTTTTTATGTTTTATATGGGAAATATTTATTTTGATATTGTTACTATTCATAAAATATTTTATTTTTCCTTGTTTCCTTTCCTCACTGGGCTATTTTCCCTGTTAGGGCCCCTGGGCTTATAGCTTTCTGCTTTTCCAACTAGAGTTGTAGCTTAGCATTTAATAATAATAATAATGATAATAATTTGGTGTTTTGGCCTGCTTCCTTCCGTGTCTCCCAAACGATAGCAAAAATCTTGATGGCTGGCACTTCAGCTATCATGAAAATGGTTATAGCTTTGCTAACTTGCACGTTTTAAATGAAGTCTTACCAATATTCTGTATTATTTATAATGGTCAAGACAAATTTTCTTTTAATATTCAGGATTTTAAATTTTTATTTTATCTTTTTATTATTAAATTTTACAACAGGATCAATACAATGGCTTCATATATACAATATAAAATAATAATAAATTACATCCTTTACAAATAACAAAGTACCAGGATTTTAGATTATTATGCAACGGAATTGTCTAAAGGGGCTTTCACCGAAGAGGAAATTATGAAAGATGGGATGTAAAAGGCAGCGAAGATTGTTTGGTAGGATTGCTTAGATCAGCTGACCGGAGGCCAACACGGGTCCTTGCCTCTGGCGGTCCCCTGAAGGATGGAGAGGTGGGAAGGGAAGTAAGTCCCGATGTGTATCTCAGGACATAGACCAATCTAGAGACTCAACAGAGAAGAGTGAATCTTGATCCATTGTGGTGGCCAGTGGGGTAACGTCCCTGACTGGTGAACGCCAGATTGCGGTTCGAGTCCTGCTCAAACTCGTTAGTTTCTTTTTTAGCTGCAATCTCACCATCTTTGTGAGCTAAGGATGGACGGGGGGTGTTAGGGGAGCCTATAGGTCTCTCTGCTGAGTCATCAGCAGCCATTGCCTGGCCTTCCTTGGTCCTAGCTTGGGTGGAGAGGGGGCTTGGGTGCTGATCATATGTATATATGGTCAGTCTCTAGGGCATTGTCACTGTCCCTTGCTTCTGCCATTCATGAGCGGTCTTTAAACCATTCAAGCCTTTAAACATATACTGTATATAATAACCAAAAATAATAGTCTAATCACTCCTAAAGTAAATAAAAAAGCGGTTACAAAACAGACAGGTAGATAATAATAATAATAATAATAATAATAATAATAATAATAAGGATAGGGAAGTGGGGAAAGGAAGAGTACCCCTGGATACAATCCACTTTATAGCTCAAAGGCAGGTACTCGGGATGGGAAAGATTCAGGAAATAGGGAGAAAGAGAAGTACAGAAGAAGAATAAAAGATAGGGGCAGACCCTCTTGCGATATTAGGGAATTGGTATTATTATTTGTTTCAGAACAGTATTAGACAGGTAGAGATATGTGCTTGTTTGTATCTTGAAGCAAATGCTTTAAAAAGTAAAGAGTATGTAATACAGTCTAACGGGCTTAGATGACTCAGCTGCGCTGCAATTACCATAGATCAAGCGTGAAAATTGTAAGATTAAAAAATATTTTTTTTAAGGAATACAGTTTTAATTTTTACTAACAAGTTTTGAAATACCATTTTTCAACATAGAAAAGTTACAATCTCATTGTTTAAAAATCAGTCCTAAAAAGAAGAAAATATTCAGGCAATACTAGTTTCACAACTTTGAAAATACTATTTTTCAATATAGAAAATATATTTATAATGTAATTTTTTTACTAATCAGTCATGAATTTTTTTTTTTAGACAATACAAATTTAATTTTTACGAAGTTCCAAAATACTATTTTTTTATTATTAAAAAAGTTAAAAGTTGCGGGTTTTAGGTCTCCCCTTGCCCTCTTTATGAAGGTGAAGCCACGTCAACCTCTTCATTATAGCAAGAGTTTTAAGAATCAAGGAAATTAGTCCCTGGAACACAATTCTATGTTTGTAATGGAGACAAAAAAAGAAAAAAAAAAGTTATTCACCAGATCGGGAATGTGTGATGTGATGTTTTCTTCAAGAAAATTAAAAAAAGAAAAAGAAAAAAAGGAAAAAACCTGGCTGAATGGCATTTTATGATTCAGTTGTTTAGTTAAATAACTCATAAAAAACCAACCCAATAAGGTTTAATAAGGGTAAACAATCTGAGATTATCTTTTAATTTAAACCCTGGATCTACAGTTTCAGCAATGATTTGCACATTTATATGAAATATAATACATATGATTGCATGTGTGCAAATAGGTTTATATTAGCACTTACTAGATAAACAGACAGATAGATAGAAAAACAGTAATAATGTAAATAACGCAGCACACACACACACACACACACACACATATATATATATATATATATATATATATATATTTATATATATATACCTGTATATATATGTATGTATACATATATATATATATATATATATATATATATATATATATATATATATTGAGAGAGAGAGAGAGAGAGAGAGAGAGAGAGAGAGAGAGAGAGAGAGAGAGAGAGAGAGAGAGAGAGAGAGAGAGAGAGAGTTCGTTAATGCTTATTTACGACATATTTAAGAATGGTTGTAAGCTGTGAGAATTTGCATTCGTTACCAAATCCACAATGATTAATTGTAAAAACCGTAAAATAATTTTTGTCAACTAAATTTGCGAACGATTATAAAACTTGATATCGATGATTATTCCTGTTGACTCTTAAGACACCCGCTGAACCCCTTTAGCCGAATAACCCAATTATAAAAAGATTCAAATATTGGATGATTCGAGTCTTAAAGCTTTGTCATGGTGGAAGGAATGGGTGCGGAGTTTTTTTAAAAGTTGTTAACAAATAGATAAATCTTATCTCAAACTAGAAATAGTTGGTTTTTACGGTAAAAGTTGAACACAAAATCAGTCTGATGTCATTTGAAGCCAGGCTTTCCATCGTGTTGTATAGGCTGCTCGTAGAGCTACAAATTGTTGACGAGGAGTAATTTCTGAAGGAATTGTTAATTAAAGGACGATTCTTAAAGTACGTGAAAGGGGAGGAGATTTCGAGGCAGAGGGGTTGGCTCTAAGAAAAGGCATCGAGATTCTCATGGAGGAAAGAGAGGCTAATTAAAGAAGGGAGAGAGAGATATTGTTTTAATCAATTTATTGCGCCCATTGGCGTCAGACAAATGTCATACAGTAATATTGTTTACATCTAAATTGTAATTAAGTTATGCCAAAAAATAAGAAATAATAAAGTATATACAGACATTTGAGTTCATATCAAAACAATATTGTTTACATCTACAGTACATAATGGTTATACAAAGGAATACAAAATAAAGTATAGACACATTTTGTCCATATTAAAAATATTGTTGTTCATTTCTAGAGAGAGAGAGAGAGAGAGAGAGAGAGAGAGAGAGAGAGAGAGAGAGAGAGAGAGAGAGAGAGAGAGAGAGAGAGAGGGGTAAAGAAGTGAGGAAAAATTATTCTTTTCGGGTAGAGATAGATAACAGGAAGCGAAGGGAGTTATGTGGTAGGAAGTAAAACTCAGTTTTGAATTATTCAGGCGCTAAGTGGGCTTTCCAGGAATTGCAGAGAAATGTAAGTAATGCTAGAGCGTTATTTATTAATTATGTATTGCTTATAATGGCGGGCAAATTCGTTTACTTATGAGTCAAAATATCGTCATAGTCCCTTTAATAATATTTTATTTACTACTGTTTGTAACCTTTCACTTTCAAAGGGTGACATTTAAGAATGTAATAGAATATAAATCTGTGAGTACAGTGGAATGAGGAGATAGAGAGCCGTTGTGAAAGCCACTTTCAACAACCCATGAACAACAAGAAGACGGCCTTGGCCTAAAGAGACATTTTCCGAGGGGTAATAAAAATCCTAAAGATAGATCCGCCATTAACCCAAAAAGCAGCGCATAAATCCCCTTTATGAAAAGGGATACGGGGAGCTAATTGTCCCACTGAAGGCAGGCAGGAACCACGACAATGATACTAGAAACGTGAAGGTGTTAAGGTTCACGTTCATTGTTCCCATCCCGGCTCCCTTTGTTTTGAGATGTCAACCGATTGTTTGTCTTTGTGGGTGTTAAGTGAAAATCAAATGACTTATGATTTACCTACATTCTATTTTAGGATATGCTTTGTTTGGGCAAGTATGAATATTTTTGGCTTTTATCTTCCTCTATCAAGTGTATATATATCTTTTATATTATTTTCGAATGAAACAATATCAAACCGATATTGTAGATTTGAGAACAAAGCCCTCAAAAGAATATTGGGAGGTAAATGGCAGGACAGGATTGGAAATTAAACTATAAGAGATTACTCGAGTGCCATATGTGGATGGGATCATGATAAGGGGTAGATGGAGATGGTTTGTGCATGCTCTTCGCACTCCCCAATAGAGATTAGTTCACCAAACTTTCAATTGTACTCCACAATACGGTAGAAGAGTTGGAAGACCCAGACCTACATGGCTGATGACTATGAAACGTGGAGTAGATGATGAATGGAGAAGTATTTATTTAAAAGCTCAAAACAGAAACAACTGGTGGCGAAATCTAACCGAGGCCCTTTGCGTCAATAGGCGTGGGAGGAGATGATGATGATGATTATTTTCGATTTGGTTAACAAAAGTTCTTGCCCTCTTTTCCGGACATATTGAGCAATCTTATGATTTGTTTTTTAATTCTTTATTAAGATGCAACGAAATGAGATAATATATTCAATTACCAATTGCCGCATCTCTTAGCTTTCTTTCTCTTCTTTAACAAAAGAGGCGAGGCTAGGTCATAGGTCACTGGGCGAAGGGAGGAGGTCTAGATTAGCCCTTGAAGGAGAGGAAGGGCACGGGATTACTAAGGCGTTGATGTCTGGGCGTAGGTGAAACGGGCGTAGTTATTTCGGTGGTGCTTCATGTAGTTTTGAGAAGTGAATGGGCGCCATTAGGCGGGATCCGACACACGGTTGAAGTATTAGTGAAATCTCGTAGATTCCCCCCCTCCCGTCTCTCTCTCTCTCTCTCTCTCTCTCTCTCTCTCTCTCTCTCTCTCTCTCTCTCTCGCAAACTCCGGAACATCTCTGGTTTGTATAACCAATTGGATAAAATTTTTCAAGACTGAGGCAAAACAAGTAAGTCATAAACAATGGCTGTAAAAACCTAATTACTGTAAACAGCTCTTCCGCCAGTGTTTATTTGGCGTAATAAGCTAATTAGTGGCAAATTCACCCTCTCACTCTCTCTCTCTCTCTCTCTCTCTCTCTCTCTCTCTCTCTCTCTCTCTCTCTCTCTCTCTCATAGTCTTCTACTCATAAAACGTGCAATAATTAATTCACTGCTTGACGTAATTCCTCAAGGTATGGCCTTTCTGAAGTCTTGTCTCAAGAGAGGAGCCATATTTCAGATGCTTATGAACAGCAAATTCGAATTCTGAAGTCTGTCTCAAGAGAGGAGCCCTATTTCAGATGCTTATGAACAGCAAATTCGAATTCTGAAGTCTGTCTCAAGAGAGGAGCCCTATTTCAGATGCTTATGAACAGCAAATTTGAATTCTGAAGTCTGTCTCAAGAGAGGAGCCCTATTTCAGATGCTTATGAACAGCAAATTTGAATTCTGAAGTCTGTCTCAAGAGAGGAGCCCTATTTCAGATGCTTATGAACAGCAAATTTGAATTCTGAAGTCTGTCTCAAGAGAGGAGCCATATTTCAGATGCTTATGAACAGCAAATTTGAATTCCGAAGTCTGTCTCAAGAGAGGAGCCATATTTCAGATGCTTATGAACAGCAAATTTGAATTCTGAAGTCTGTCTCAAGAGAGGAGCCATATTTCAGATGCTTATGAACAGCAGATTTGAATTCCGAAGTCTGTCTCAAGAGAGGAGCCATATTTCAGATGCTTATGAACAGCAGATTTGAATTCTGAAGTCTGTCTCAAGAGAGGAGCCATATTTCAGATGCTTATGAACAGCAAATTCGAAGAAAGCTATCCTTAGAAAACATAGTACATTTTCCTGTGGTCAATAAGAACGTATCCAAAGCAGAAGGTGAAGAACGTTGTCGTACTCAGTGTGAGAAGTACATTTTCCTGTGGTCAATAAGAACGTATCCAAAGCAGAAGGTGAAGAACGTTGTCGTACTCAGTGTGAGAAGTACATTTTCCTGTGGTCAATAAGAACGTATCCAAAGCAGAAGGTGAAGAACGTTGTCGTACTCAGCGTGAGATCAATTTCATTCCAGTGACTGATTATTGTGGGTTTATTAGTTTGGAATAAACCGCATTGAGTGG
>NC_090725.1:75492726-75502726 GCF_036898095.1 Palaemon carinicauda
GCCCTTTTAGCTCGGAAAAGTTTCCGGATCGCTGATTGGTTGGACAAGATAATTCTAACCAATCAGCGATCAGGAAACTTTTCCGAGCTAAAAGGGCACTGCCGCGAGTCGGTGCAAATATGCATCGCTAAAAGAAATGGACTATAGATATAGAGAATGGAAGCTTTGCGTAAGTAATGTGTGAGAAGTTTGGTCATGTGGAAAAATGGATCATACAGTAATAGGTAAAGGGTTTTGGTATCCAGAACGTATGATATTGCATGCAAAGGTTTAAAGGTTTAAAGGCTGCTCATGAATGTTAGAGGCAATGGACAGTAACATTTCTCTATTGAGCAGGACAATGCCCTAGAGACTGATCAGCGCCCAAGCCCCCTCTCAGCTAGGACTAAGGAAGGTCAGGCATTGGCTGCTGATGGCTCAGCAGATAGACCTATAGGCTCTCCCAAACCCCCCCCCCCCCATCCTTAGCTCATAATGATGGTGAGGTTGCAGCGGCCAAAGGAACTAATGAGTTTGAGCGGGACTCGAACGCCAGTCCTCAGTCAGGAACGTTACCATTTCGGCCATTGCAACCCCCAAAGGTATAAAGGGTGGAGTGTGGAGTATTCTATGTAGATGTATTTTAATCAGTTGAACAGGGAATGGTTTTATTTTGTTTCTTTATATTTAGGAAAAATACGGTTACAGGTTATAAGTACAAATTATTATAGTAATAGTTTTTTTTCATATTTTAACTTGATATCATATCCACACAATTACACAGTGCTTACATTTTCCTTTAAGTGGTAATAATTTCACAATGAGATTGAGAAATATCCCAATATTTTAAAACTAACCCTCTATATACCTAATGTTTCCAAAATGATTATGTAACCCTCCATTCCTTCGACTGTTCATAAGAATTTAAGCTAGTTACAACAATTATTTTAATCTAGTTTTTTTCAGGCTGTATCTAACACATTAATATGTGAAAGTCCTGAATCATTGAGTACTTAATTTTATCATTTAAGCAAACTCCCTAATGTACTGCTATCGTTGGTGATTTAATACTTTACTTATTTACCCAAAACGTAACGTTGTGAAATATATAGGAACCAAAATATTACAGGAAAAGAAGATTAATTCTTATCTGATAATCAGTCACTGCGCAGGATGCCAGAAATGAAGGAATGTTCCGATATAAGAGAAGTAAAACCTGTTTCTCATTCGATGATTCTGATTTTGTTACCCAAGCACCCAGTGACTTTTCTCTCTCTATTCTGGAACCTTCAACTATCAACCAGGTTTTCCCTTAACCAAACAAGCGGACCTCTTTCACTATTCAGCTCGCAGGGAGAGTAAGCACTGCACTCATATGCATTTACACACACGTACAGATATATATATATATATATATATATATATATATATATATATATATATATATATATATATATATACATTATATATATATATATATATATATATATATATATATATATATATAGTATTTACACACGTACAGACACATATATATATATATATATATATATATATATATATCTATCTATATATATATATATATATATATATATATATATATATATATATATATATATATATATATACTGCATATATATATGTGTGTGTATATATATATATATATATATATATATATATATATATGTATATATATATATATATATATATATATATATATATATATATATATATATATATATATATATATAATGTACATCCCTTTCTGAGTGAGGATACCTTAACGTGGTGAAAGGGTTCGTGTATTGCCATGATCAGAATTAGCTGAACTAGTCAGGGCCACCCATTCTAGGTTGGTTTACTGTGCGCGATTAGACGAAAATCTCTCGCCCTCACCAATCTGCATTGGCCAGCGTGGTAATGAAAACTGGCCAAACCCCAGACATAGATTGACAGGTCAGAAGCCTTCGTCCTGCAATGGGGTAGAAACAGCTGCATTTTTTGTTGTGTATATACTTACATACATTATATGTTTATATACTGTATACATAGCCATGTACATCTCCAGTATATTATAAATGTTTTAAATGTATTATAGTATAGAGAAGATGGAGGCCAGATATATGTATATTATGCATCCAACAAATGCTACTGAAACCTATTACTTTATTTGTAGATTCAACATTCTAAAAACACCCGGGACACAGGTTTGTGCATTTATTATTATTATTATTATTATTATTATTATTATTATTATTACTACTTGCTAAGCTACAACCCTAGTTTGAAAAGCAGGATGCTATAAGCAAAGGGGCTCCAACAGGGAAAATAGCCCAGCGAGGAAAGGAAAAAAAGGAAAATAAAATATTTTAGGAAGAGTAACAACATTAAAATAAATATCTCCTATATAAGCTATAAAAACTTTAAAACACAAGATTAAGAGGAATGATAAGATAGTGTGCTCGAGTGTACCCTCAAGCAAGAGAACTCTAACACAAGGGAGTGGAAGACCATGGTATAGAGACTATGGCACTACCCAAGAATAGAGAACAATTATTTGATTTTGGAGTGTGTTTCTCCCAGAAGAGCTGCTTACCATAGCTAAAGTCTCTTCTACCCTTACCAAGAGGATAGTGGCCACTGAACAATTACAGTGCAGTAACCCCTTGGTGAAGAAGAATTGTTTGGTAATCTCAGTGTTGTCAGGTGTATGAAGACAGAGGACAATATGTAAAGAATAAGCCAGACTATTCAGTGCATGTGTGTACGCAAAGGGAAAATGAACCGTAACCAGAGAGAAGGTTCCCATGTAGTACTGTCTGGCCAGTCAAAAGACCCCATAACTCTCTAGCGGTAGTATATCAACGGGTGGCTGGTGCCTTGGCCAACCTACTACCTATAGTCCATTTCTATTATCGAGGCAGATTTGCACCGACTCGCAGCGGTGCCCTTTTAGCTCGGAAAAGTTTCCTGATCGCTGATTGGTTAGAATGATCTCGTCCAACCAATCAGCGATCAGGAAACTTTTCCGAGCTAAAAGGGCACCGCTGCGAGTCGGTGCAAATCTGCCTCGCTAAAAGAAATTGACTATAGAAACTTCTCTTTGTCTGTGGTTCAATGAAACACGCACGATTCGGATTTAAGGCGACTGTGTCCGAGACCTGTTCTTTAAATAGAGGAGCCACAGATGCACCGAAACCTTGCCACTTCATTATCTGTGGCTATGTGGGTCCACACTTTAATAAAGGCACTTGCGTGAGGTGGTGCCATCTAGCCGCCTGCGGTAAACATTGTTATTGGCCGAACATCGGTCGATTGCGTGGCGTATAGCATGGCCCCGTGAGGTAAATGGTTGTCGAAATGTGTTCGCATGTGGCCAGGGTGGTAGACTAGGCGATCCTAGTATACATACACATACACACTTACATAGATACATTTATTAATAAGTATCTAAAGCATGGCCCCGTGAGGTAAATGGTTGTCGAAATGTGTTCGCATGTGACCAGAGTGGTAGACTAGGCGATCTCAATATACATACACATACACATACACACATACATATATACATTTATTAACAAGTATCTAAGAAATTACGAATATATGTATATTTATGATCTTTTAAGTCGCTGTGCTTCCCATTACCTGTACTCATTGTAATTATTGTATATAATTTATTTTTGTATAATTTTTGTAAAATAGACTAGGTTAAGGTACTTGATTATTTTCTGTTTTACCCACCCCTTTGGTTGTTGCAGTCCATCGGTTCATTCCAGTCCCAATTCTTTTAGTATTTTAAAAGAACCTAATGAACCATTAAGGCGGTTCATAACATATACCGATGTTCTTATGTATACCTCTATACTGATAGACGATGTAAAGTTGGAAAATCTTAACGTGGTGAAGGGTTTGTGTATCTCCATGATCAGCAAAGCTGTACTAGTCAGAGGCTCCCATGCTGTATTGGTTTGCTGTGAGCGATCAGACAAAAGTCTCCCACCATTACCAATCCGCAAATGCCAGCGTGGTTATGAAAACTGGCCAAACCCCAGACGTGAATCCCCAAAATTACATGTCTGAGACCTTTATCTTGCAGTGGACTAGAAACGGCTGCATTTCTTGATATTGTTGTTGATGTTGATTTGAAGAGAACTACGCTTGCATTTTTTTTTGCTTACAAAACATATCGACAAATATAATTTTTCAAGGTAGAACTTTATAATTATATATGCATGTGTATGATAAATTTTTGCACATTTAAACGTGTTTTTTATATTTCAAATAAGCCATATATATTAATACATTAAAGTCTGGATTCTCTTAACGACCTCGGGATCAGAGCCCCAGGCGGAATCACCCAAAGACTATAGTATCAGACCGGCCGGGATTTGAACCCTGGTCCACAGGATACCTGTATGTTATCCATGAATAACTGAAAAAAAGGTTATACGTTTCAGAGTGAATTATATTCTGATGCAAGTCATATAATAATGATTAAATGTATGTTTGTAGGAAACCCTATAAGCAGCACGTGCTTTGCATTAAATTTGCGAAATCATGCTAAATGGCTTTGAACATACAACGTGTGCAATGTGTGGTTGTGTATGTATTTACGCTTGACCTCGATAGCAACGGTTATTGATGAATTTCAATTCTGACTGAATGATCGAGGGATAGGGTCGATTGAATGGACGATTACATTGATGTCATTTATTGGTTTTCAGTGACAGTCACTACCGCGAGAGAGTTATGGGGGTCCTTTGCCTGGCCAGACAATACTTCATTGGAACCTTCTCTCTGGTTACGGTTCTTTCCCTTTGCCTGCACAAACACCGAATAGTCTGGCCTATTCTTTACAGATTCTCCTCCATCCTCATACACCTGAAAACACTTAAGATTACCAAACAATTCTTCTTCTCCCACTGTAATTGTCCAGTGGCTACTTTACTCTTGGTAAGGGTAGAAGAGACTCTTCAGCTATGGTAAGCAGCTCTTCTAGGAGAAGGACACTCCAAAATCAAACCATTGTTCTCCAGTCTTGGGTAGTGCCATAGCCTCAGTACCATGGTCTTCCACTGTTGGGGGTTAGAGTTCTCTTGCTTGAAGGTACACTTGGGAACACTTCTATCTAATTTCTCTTCTTGTCTTGTTAAAGTTTTTATAGTTTATATAAGAAATATTTATTTTAATATTTTTACTGTTCGTAAAATATCTTATTTTTCCGTTTTTCCTTTCCACACTGGGCTATTTTCTCTGTTGGGGCCCTTGGGCTTGTAGCATCTTGCTTTTCCAACTAGGGTTGTAGCTTAGCAAGTAATAATAATAATAATAATAATAATAACGACAGGTGGGAATTGTTTCACGGCATGACTTGATTTTTAAACGATGCGGGTTCTACCAATTCAAAGGGACCCGATGGGGTTCTGCCAATTCAAAGGGACCCGATGAGGTTCTGCCAATTCAGGGGGACCCGATGGGGTTCTGCCAATTCAAAGGCCAATTCAAAGGGACCCGATGGGGTTCTACCAATTCAAAGGGACCCGATGGGGGTCTACCAATTCAAAGGGACCCGATGGGGGTCTACCAATTCAGAGGGACCCGATGGGGTTCTACCAATTCAAAGGGACCCGATAGTGTTCTACCAATTCAAAGGGACCCGATGGGGTTCTGCCAATTCAAAGGGACCCGATGAGGTTCTGCCAATTCAGGGGGACCCGATGGGGTTCTGCCAATTCAAAGGCCAATTCAAAGGGACCCGATGGGGTTCTACCAATTCAAAGGGACCCGATGGGGGTCTACCAATTCAAAGGGACCCGATGGGGGTCTACCAATTCAGAGGGACCCGATGGGGTTCTACCAATTCAAAGGGACCCGATAGGGTTCTACCAATTCAAAGGGACCCGATGGGGTTCTACCAATTCAAAGGGACCCGATAGTGTCAAAGGGACCCGATGGGGTTTTACCAATTCAAAGGGACCCGATGGGGTTCTACCAATTCAAAGGGACCCGATGGGGCTCTACCAATTCAAAGGGACCCGATGGGGTTCTACCAATTCAAAGGGACCCGATAGTGTCAAAGGGACCCGATGGGGTTCTACCAATTCAAAGGGACCCGATGGGGTTCTATCAATTCAAAGGGACCCGATAGTGTCAAAGGGACCCGATGGGGTTTTACCAATTCAAAGGGACCCGATGGGGTTCTACCAATTCAAAGGGACCCGATGGGGTTCTACCAATTCAAAGGGACCCAGTTGCATGGGTGGGAATCCCGCATAAAGCGAAGTTTTGATCAGCATTCGTATATTTTATCATGCATATTCAATGGAAGTCATTATTTAAATACAATAAAGGTATATTCAAGAATATCTCCCAAAATATCCGTTTGTTTGATTATTTTTACGATATATCCCAAGTTAAGATAATGGATATTTGAATTTAACAAAAATTACTTTCGAATGATGCAGCTGTTAATCGTTTATTATAAAATCTCAACTTGTTTTTTCTAGAAGTTCAAATCAAATTTGGGGAATATATATATATATATATATATATATATATATATATATATATATATATATATATATATATATATATATATATATATATATATATATATGTAAGTGCGTTCGTGTGTGTGTGGGTTTGTTTGTGTGTATATGATATATATATATATATATATATATATATATATATATATATATATATATATATATATATATATGTGTGTGTGTGTGTGTGTATGTGTATGTAGTATACATCTCGAAATGCAACTTATTTCTCTTTGAAAGTTGAACCTTTTCATTATTTCTTTAGTTAACAGTTTTTCTAACTCCAGTTGAGAGATCTAGTGGTATTCATCCTAATATAAAATATGTAAGCAGTCTTTTTAACATGCATTCATCAGTACGCAAAAAATGAGAGACAAAACAAAGTGGCAGTTGAAAATTCATGTTTACAAAAAGTTGATGTTCATTTTTTTTTTATATATATAATCAGAAGTGCTTGCAAAGTGGACTGAAAATGCAACATACAATTTCTGAATGTTTGTTGAACATGCATAGCGAAATATATCGAAACAAGGCAGCAAGAAGGAGGGATCTCATTGACATATGAAAGAAAATGAAAATTTAAATCTATAGAAATATATAAAAGGAAAACTGCTCTATTTTTGTAGTTTTTGAAGAAATTTTTCTCGCTTAAAAGAAATTGCTATTCATGCCGTACATGTGTTTGACAGTACTGTGCCAAGTTTTCAACTTTTATTGGTATTTTTTTCATTTTTGTTTCCTGTCCTATTTGAGTTTTTTCTTTATCTTTTATTATCCAGAGCATTTTAGTGACACTTCACTTTGTGGGGGTTGTCAGTGCAGACTCTTATTACACAGTTTCCTGTTTGAAATTCAAAGCGGATAGTTTTTCTTGCTATGTGATAGATAGATTTTTTTTTTTTTTTTTTTTTTTTTTTTTTTTTTTTTTTTAATAATACGACTTGTTTTGCTTGATATCTGAATCGAGAACCTTTAGAAAAAGATCCAACTGAATTTCGTCAGGATTGGTGAAGTCTGAATAAATTTCAATTTTTTTTTTTTATTTTTCAAATAATTTTTCTAGCATTTTCTTCACAATGGTGGAGGAGCGAGTCACTCCGGGGTCACCAGAGAAGGTTGTGACTCAAAGACAGGATGAAAGCAACTGAGTGAGTTTATTATAGAACACTCTCCTTTATATACAAAATCTCAAGGCAACAAGAATTTTCATGTTTAAAATTGACACCGTTACCATTTAGATAAAACAGACATGTTTTATCAGGTTGTTTTTAGTGCGAGGGAAGAGCGAAGATACAAGCAATATATACACAAAATGAAGTATGTACGAACGTGTGGCACACGGTTGGTACAATACACTTTCATTCTTCTTGATATCCTCCAGAATACAATAGTCGTAAACTTAACATTAATTTCTGAATAACTTTTTATTTTGACAAATGTTTCACACAGGAAACATAGAATAAAAAAAAAATCATGGGGAGTTAATGGCGATATTCTGTAATATATACTATAGTCCATTTCTTTTAGCGATGCAGATTTGCACCGACTCGCAGCGGTGCCCTTTTAGTTCGGAAAAGTTTCCTGATCGCTGATTGGTTAGAATTATCTCATCCAACCAATCAGCGATCAGGAAACTTTTCCGAGCTAAAAGGGCACCGCCGCGAGTCGGTGCAAATCTGCATCGCTAAAAGAAATTGACTATAGTATATATTCTTGTAGCTTCTGTCAACGCTAAAGGAAGCCACAATCTTTAATCATGTTATTATGTTGTCGAAGGAATTCAAGGACTTTGTGATTGATATGTTGTGGTTCTCTTGTGGTGGTGAGGCCAACAGCCTCATACAGTTGTTTTTCTTTTCTTCAGCTTTCCTCTAGTCGTGTTTGTTTGGAGCCTCGTTATTCGTCGCCTGTTTAAGATTTGTGTTATTTATAGCCTTCAATGACGTTTTTGCTTTTTTGTTGACCAGGCGGACATGAGTCTTTTTTATAGTTTATTTATGACATATTTGTTTTTGATGTAGTTAATAGTTTATATATGACATGTCTGTTTTGACGTTGTTACTTTTTTTAGAATGATTTATTGTTAATTTGTTCTCTTCATTTATTTATTTCCTTATTTCCTTTCCTCACTGGGTTATTTTTCCCGGTTGGAGCCCCTGGGCTTATAGCATCTTGCTTTTCCAACTAAGGTTGTAGCTTGGATAATAATAATAATAATAATAATAATAATGAATCGATATATTATTATCGTAGCCTTAAGTTTCTGATTTGGTTTCTACAAAGTTATTCTTATTGTGTATGCGATTTACCCTTTCGGGGTATTTGTTTGGACTGTAGCCGTGAAAAGTTGATAACCGCAATCATACTTTTAGACAGTTCCATTTGTATTAGGTGTGCTTATTCTCAATTACTTTTACTGTGCTTCATTACCTGCGATTTCTTATGCCAGGCTGACACTTGCACGACTTTTTTCCACGAATTTGTCGCGGCAAGTCGTGACATTTTGTGGCACGAACTGGGGAAAAAAAAAAAAAAAAAAAAAACTACCTCAGAATCACAGCTCACCTGTACACATTGACACGAGCTGGCACGACGAGTTCACGACGAGTTCATGCATAGCTTTAGCATAGTTTGCACACTTCCCGCATCGTCCAGACGAGTTCACAAACAGTTCGCGCATAGTTCACGCCGCGTTCACGAAATTTTGTCGTGAACAAAATTTTGAACATTTCAAAATTCTCGTCACGACATGCCACGATGTCACGACAGGTTCACTACGAGTTCACTCCAGTTCACGACGAGTTCACGCCAGTTCACGAGTCGAGTCGTGACAAAGCGTGCCACAAATTCGTGCAAGTGTCAGGGTACCTTTATTTGCAAAATATTTTGCCCTTCAATATCTAAATAGAAATTTAATTTATCACCGTTTAAACGTATTATGGCAGTCATGTTAGGGAAGTGCGGTATAACGAAAATATGAAAATGAATAAACAAAAACAGTGAAACGAAGTGAGTACAACACTGTATTGGGCATGTTTCATGAAAGAATGGATTCATATATTATTCAGCTCAGGCGGAAAATTTTCGAGCGCAACGTTTCCCATACGTGAATGGTTTGACTCTATTAAAAAAAAAAAGAAAAAAAAGAAAAAACACCCTAGTTTATTGTGCTGTGTACGTGTGTTTGTTTTTGCTCTCCCTCCTTCCCTTTCGTTTAACTTTGCCTTCAGTTATTTTGGTATAGGTATTAACAATAGTTGACGTGGATGTTGGTATTGGTAATAACTTATTATAATTAAGATAAAATAGAGCTAGCGAATTAATTGAGATTTTTTCTCGTTAAGAAAGACGTTACTTGCAGATATAGTAAAAGGTAATTCAACCCTTTCTACCTTTTTTTCTTTACTTGATTTTGTTAATGTAAAGGCTTTTCTTTTAACTCCTGTTAAGATGGATTTTTTTTTTTATAACTTATA
>NC_090725.1:75505226-75517726 GCF_036898095.1 Palaemon carinicauda
ATTATTATTATTTGCTAAGCTACAACTCTAGTTGGAAAAGCAGGATGCTATAAACCCAGGGGCCCCAAGAGGGAAAATAGCCCAGTGAGGAAAGGAAACAAGGAAAAATAAGATATTTTAAGAACAGTAACATTAAGATAGATATTTCCTATATAAACTATAAAAACTTTAACAAAATAAGAGGAAGAGAAATTAGATAGAATAGTGTGCCTGATTGTACCCTCAAGCAAGAGAACTCTAACCCAAGACAGTAGAAGACCATGGTACAGAGGCTATGGCACTACCCAAGACTAGAGAATAATGGTTTGATTTATTAGTGTCCTTCTCCTAGAAGAGCTGCTTGCCATAGCTAAAGAGTCTCTTCTACCCTTACCAAGAGGAAAGTAGCCACTGAACAATTACTGTGCAGTAGTTAACCCCTTGGGCGAAGAAGAATTGTTTGGTAATCTCAGTGTTGTCAAATGTATGAAAATAGAGGAGACTCTGTAAAGAATAGGCAAGACTATTCGGTGTATGTTTAGGCAAAGGGAAAGAACCGTAACCAGAGAGAAGGATCCACTGTAGTACTGTCTGACTAGTCAAAGGATCCCATAACTCTCTAGCGGTAGTATCTCAACGAGTGGCTGGTGCCCTGACCAACCTACTTTCATGAAAATAAACACATATGTATATATATACATGTATATATATATATATATATATATATATATATATATATATATATATATATATATATATATATATACGCACACGAAAGCATCAATGCTTTGTCGTAAATATAGATGGCATATTTTTCTGATGTTTGGTTCTACTAACGTTTGCGTGATCGTTTTTACTCTCATGGGACTATATATAATGAACAATCTCTGTTAATAAATTAGTCCTCTTGAGAATGTTTCAGAGACGAACCCAATGTATGTTCACTCAGTATTTCTATTTTCCTTGTGGCATATTGCATCTGAGCATCAAGTGTTCCTGTGACTTTTACACACACACACTCACACACACACACCTATATATGTATATATATGTATATATATATACATATATATATATATATATATATATACATATATATATATATATATATATATATATATGTATATATATATATATATATATATATATATACATATATATATATATATATATATATATATATATGTATATATATATATATGTATATATATATATACCCGCAAATTTTAGCTCGTCATTCCATCGTCCTCTCTATCTTTCCCTGCTTCATTTGCAATCTCTAGATACCAATTGTGTTATTCTTTCTGTCCATCAATTATGTGTCATTCTCATTATATGTCCTGCCCACTTCCAGGTTTTAGATCTATTATAAAACCTCTCATCTTATTCTGAAAAGGGTGAGCTTAAACCTCTCATTTATCGGTCTCCTATAATCATTTTTTTTTCTTTTTAATGCGGCGCCTTTGCAGCGACTTACAGATGTGCCCTTTCAGCTCGAAAAAGTTTCCTAATAGATGATCGGTTGGGAAAAATACTTCTTACCAATCAGCTAGTAGGAAAATGTTTTGATCTGAAAGGGCAGACCTGCAAGTCAGTGCAAATACGCCTCATTTAAAAAAAAAATCGAGTATAGATGGGAGATGTGGAATACTGGGTGCACAGTTATAGAAAAAAAAGGAATTTTCGTATCTGCTGCACCTTGGATTTTTTGCGTTCCTCTGAGAATATTCGAAGATACCTAAGTGTCTTGGAAAACAGTAATCATGAGAAATTTGATTACCTAATTAGAAAATGTAAGTATAAGCGCTCATAGAAAACATAGTGCCATAGCCTCTGTACCATGGTCTTCCACTGTCTTGGGTTAGAGTTCTCTTGCTTGAGGGTACACTGGGGCATACTATTCTATCTCGTTTCTCTTCCTCTTGTTTAGTTAAAGTTTTCATAGTTTATATAGGAAATATTTATTTAAATGTCATTGTTCATTAAATATATTATTTTTCCTTGTTTCCTTTCCTCACTGGGCTATTTTCCCTGTTGGGGCCTCTGGGCTTATAGCATTTTGCTTTTCCAACTACGGTTTTAGCTTAGCAAGTAATAATAATAATAATAATAATAATAATAATAATAATAATAATAATAATAATAATAATAATAATAATATCTCCCAATCAGCAAATGTGGACCGTATTGTGAAAACTAATGGGATTATAAAAGAGATGTTGCAACAGGGTAATGGTTGGGTAATTGGGTGGATGATAAGTAGTTGTTAAATATGTCTGGATGAGGAATAGGTTCCCGAGGAATGAGTGAGAGGAATAATTGTCTCACCATATACAGGTAAAGGTAATAACTGTGAATGTAAGAGATATAGGGTCTTAGCATTATTACTTAGTATTCCAAATAATATGGATGGTAGATTTTGATTGCGAAAGTAAGATAGTTGAAAGAAGGACTGGTATGGGAAAAGGATTTTTGGATGGAGTGATTGTTATGAAAAGACAAGTAAAAAGTTTTAAGATAAAAGGGAAAGAGCAGGAAGGTCAAATGCTTGGAAGATAGAATGGTCCAGTTTGTGTATGATGTTCTAACCCCCGTTGATGCGTATATATATATATATATATATATATATATATATATATATATATATATATATATATATATATATATATATATACATACATATATATATATATATATATATATATATATATATATATATATATATACATATACATATATATGTATATGTATGTATATATTTATATATATACACACATGCATATTCATATATATATATATATATATATATATATATATATACATGTATATATATATATATATATATATATATATATATATACATACATACATGTATATATTTATATCTATATATATATATATATATATATATATATATATATATATATATATATATATATATATGTGTGTGTGTGTGTGTGTATATATAGATGTATATACACATGCATATTCATAGATGTATATACACATGCATATTCATATATATATATGTATATATATATATATATATATATATATATATATATATTATATATATATATATATATATATATATATATATATATATATCATGTTAGTGTATGTGTACGTATGTACAATCATAAGTATCTGCGTGGACGAGGCTCTCTACCCTAAAGAGGTATAGATCCTGCGGTTTCCAATATCCAAGAATGTGCATGACCAAACCCCTTCAAACATTGTAATAAAAAAAAGAGCAAAGAAGCATTATATTGATATTACTCGGCCACTCATTAGTAGGCAAGATCCTCTTCCCGCCTCGTTCATTAAGGCGCTTAAGCCAACAAATGCTCTCATTATGAAAGCAGAAGGCTGGCTTTTTTGTTAAACTGAAGAATGACAATGTCCCTTAAACATGACAAGTTAATTCTGGTTTTTTTTTTTTTTTTTTTTTTTTTTTTTTTTTTTTTTTTTTTTTTTTTTTTTTTTTTTACTTCATGTTATTCTTAAAGTTGAGTGCAGGACCCTCAATACACCTTCTTCCAGTGTTTGTGTACGCAGATAGCATGAGCTATATTTTTAAGGTTTACGTACAGTATAACTAGTGTATGCTACCCGACAAAAATGGCGGTTAAATATTTAGATATGCACACACATGCACACGTACCCCCTCTCATCAAGGTATGACTACTCCCTCTCTCCCTAACTCAAGGGAAGGGGAGAGCTGAGCGTTACCGGAAAGATATATATATATATATATATATATATATATATATATATATATATATATAATACATATATATATATGTATATATATATATATATATATATATATATATATGTGTGTGTGTGTGTGTGTGTGTGTGTCTGATCACTGATCTTGTAGAAAAGTGCAGGTTTAATATATAAGGATCACAAAGGGAGAAAATAATACTTTAACGAAAGAAGCAAAAGTTAAAAGGGATATGACTGCTTGATTATCATCTATTAACAAGCGGTCAACTGCCGATTTTTGAACCCTAAAAAATGGCACGTTCAGCTAATGTAATCCAAAGGAAGAAAGTTGAAAAATACTGTTATCATCGAAATTATCAAGTTTGATCAAACTCGGGATGGACATTTACAACTAATCACGGGAAAAAGTTTTCTGATTTTGTTATCGAAAATTATACTAAATGCAATTCTGAAAAGATGATGAGGTTGAAGCTTAGATCTCACAATTCCCACAAATTGAAACGAAAATCAAAGAGAACGTTTGATGCTTTGCTGGGAAATATGCATTTCCATTAAAATTAAAATGACAATCATTAATACGATATATTTACAATACAAAAGAATTATTTCTATTTAATTCCATTGGCGCTCAATAATTTAAATGTATTAAAAACGAAGTGTTCAGTGGCTACTTTCCTCCTGATAAGGGTAGAAGAGACTCTTTAGCTATAGCAAACAGTTCTTCCAGGAGAAGGACACTCCAATAGCAAACCATTATTCTCTAGTCGTGGGTAGTGCCATAGCCTCTGAACCATGGTCTTCCACTGTCTTGGGGTAGAGTTCTCTTACTTGAGGGTACACTTCGGCTCACTATTCTATCTTATTTCTTTTCATCTTTTTTCTTTTTTTTAACCTTCGTAATGTATGTTGTTATTTTTTTCCTTATTTTCTTTCCTCACAGAGCTTTTTTTTTTTTTGTGGACACTAGGTCTCTAAACTTGGCGGCTTTCGCCCTATGATTGCTCGACAAGGACTGACCCTAAAGTAACCTTTTTCATGTTCACAAGTCCAAATTTGGATTCCCAGATTACCTGTGGTTTGTATTATGTTGAGGACTTTACTATTTATGTAAATGGGGCAGATACAAGGTCCTTATTTAGCTTATTTATGCAAATTCAAATCCACACCGAAGTTGAAATCAACCTATACTTCATCTCCGACATCTCCGAATACGTACTGGTTGCCGGAGTGACGGTCTGAACGATCCCCCGGTCTCAGAATTCTCCTTGATAATCTGCGCATGCGCGAACATTACCGCTTGCCAGTGCATACGAGGTTGATATTAATTTTCCTGTAATGTTAGCGTGCGCAGCTCAACATTACCGCTTGCCAGTACAGACGAGCTTGATGTTTTATTTCCCTGTATTGTTAGCGTGCGCAGCTCAACATTACCGCTTGCCAGTACATACGAGCTTGGTGTTTTATTTTCCTGTAATGTTAGCGTGCGCAGCTCAACATTACCGCTTGCCAGTACATACGAGGTTGATGTTTTATTTTCCTGTAATGTTAGCGTGCGCAGCTCAACATTACCGCTTGCCAGTACATACGAGCTTGATGTTTTATTTTCCTGTAATGTTAGCATGCGCAGCTCAACATTACCGCTTGCCAGTACATACGAACTTGATGTTTTATTTTCATGCGAGCGAAGCGAGCTATTGGCGGAAAAGAACCATTATACAATGTCAGGGAGAATTCTGAGACCGGGGGATCGTTCAGACCGTCACACCGGCAAGAGCAGTGGGTCTATCAACGATTTAGAATTGAGTATTAGTATTCGTAAGTAAATATTCCCTGCTGTAATTACTCTCCCCATTTTACATAACCGAATTACTCGTTTCATTCTATTCCGTTAGATAATGTAATGGATTTCGTTTTACGAAGCTTAACGTGATGTTTGTTCGTAAGATGACAGTCTCTCTCTCTCTCTCTCTCTCTCTCTCTCTCTCTCTCTCTCTCTCTCTCTCTCTCTCTCTCTCACTGAGGAACCTGGGGGAACCCAAACATAAAATAAGGCAAGGTAAGGCTCTCTCTCTCTCTCTCTCTCTCTCTCTCTCTCTCTCTCTCTCTCTCTCTCTCTCTCTAACCTGGGGGAACCCAAACATAAAATAAGACAAGGTAAGGCTCTCTCTCTCTCTCTCTCTCTCTCTCTCTCTCTCTCTCTCTCTCTCTCCTCTCTCTCTCTCTCTCTCTCTCTCTCTCCGCGTTACATGTGTGTGTGAGCAGTAGGTGGGAATAAAACAGGCTTGCCAAGTTTTACTATTACTGAAGGCTTAAAAGTTTAAAAGACCGCTCATGAATGGCATAGGTAAAGGACAGTGGCCTTGCCCTATCAAGCAGGACAGTGCCCTAGAGACTGACCATCTATACACGTGATCAGTACCCAAGCCCCCCTCCTCCCCACCCAAACTAGGACCAACGAGGGCCAGGCAATGGCTGCTGATGACTTAGCAGATAGACCTATAGGCTCCCCCCCCCCGCATCCTTAGCTCACAAGGATGGTGATGTTGCATCGACCAAAGGAACTAACAAGTTTGAGGACGTGTAATTCTCTGTCGCTCTCTGTGTTGTAAATAACCAAAGAGACGTCTTTAAAATAAAAAAAAAGATAAAAAAATGGAATAAGTAGTGTGCGTTATATATGGTTTTAGCCTCATCCATATAAGTCATGCGAGAGTGATTGAAACATTCTCTCACATAGTGCGGTGTCATGCTCGTTTTTGTTCAAGGTTTTGTGCTCGGTCCGGCGAGTACCATTTTGTCACTCCAAGGAATAGCACCGATATCCTCTTGCGAAGTACATAATGTTCACATATTTTTGCACTTATATGCATACTATAGTCCATTTCTTTTAGCGAGGCAGATTTGCACCGACTCGCAACGGTGCCCTTTTAGCTTGGAAAAGTTTCCTGATCCCTGATTGGTTAGAATTATCTTGTCCAACCAATCGGCGATCAGGAAACTTTTCCGAGCTAAAAGGGCACCGCCGCGAGTCGCTGCAAATATGCCTCGCTAAAAGAAATGGACTATAGTAAAACACTTCGAGGTAAAGTATCCCTTCCTCCTTTCAATTACCAGATCAGAATAAACGGATCGAACATTTCAAATTACACATTTACAGTCTATTTAACCATGACGTATTTTGTGTAAACCAGCTTGATTTCATTGATATTTTTTACACCTGAGAAAGCGTTCTTAAATGCTCTTTTTGGTTAGTAAGCCGCTGTAAGAGTTAGACATGCTGATGACCCACATAGACTATTCGAAATTAGTGTGAATCATGCAATAGGAGGAAGAACGTTCAGTTATGCTGCACCGAGACTCTTCAACGACCTTCCACTCGATGTCAAGAATAGCAAAAATGTGGCAGCTTTCAAGAAAAACCTGAAGACTTATCTTTTTAGAAAGTGTTATAACAGTGACCTGAAAACTATTAAGCCTGAATACAAATGCTAGCGAAATAACTGATAATGATACAGAGCAAAATATTAACTGGAAAGAAATTATTTTCACACACCAAGGCCCGCCTGAACAGACCTTTAGTGTCTGATGGAGGGCGAGAAATAAACCCGTAAAAGAAAGGTGTGACTTTGATTTTGGTAAATGTTTCCATATATGGATACAAGAATGCTGGAAAAGCCTATTAGCCTGTTTACGCTGATTTATCACTCCATCATATCCTCCTATATTTGGTTACAAGAAACGCTCTTTTCTCTTTCGTTTTTTTTCATCCTTCAAATGAAAAAAGGAGGCAGAAACAAATCGTTTTGTTGTCATAAGTATACGAGTCAGGAAAATAGGAATATTCATTCACCTTTTGTCATAGTAGATTTTTTTTTAACTTAACAAGGTAGTACGACGTATGCTTATTTGTACTATATAACCTGTGTGTATATATATATATATATATATATATATATTTATATATACTGTATATATACTGTATATAATATATATATATATATATATATATATATATATATATATATACTGTATATATATATATATATATATATATATGTATGTATATTTGTGTGTACAGTATGTGTGTATGCGTGTGTTCTCATGCATACATGAATGTAATGTTTATATGAATATCATAACTGGATTTTAGAGTTGTGTCGTACTTCGCTAGACTTCTCTCTAATCCATTTTTAGTTCTTGCCAGATAACAATAAACACTTATCAGCTGTCTGTTAGAACTCGCTCCGGGAAGAGAAGTCTTTATTTGTTTGGAAGGTATATAATCAACTCTGTAAGGTAATGTACGTCATACCTGTCTGTTTACATTTCTGGTCCTGTCGCTGATAGTTGTACCAACCGTGTGTCACACGATCGTACATAGTTTATTTTGTGCTTGTGTCTTCGCTCTCCCCTCGCACTAAAAAGAACCTGAAAAATCATGTCTGCTTTTTTCCTCTGTCTGAAAAATCATGTCTGCTTTTTTCCTCTGTTTGAAAAATCATGTCTGCTTTTTTCCTCTGTCTGAAAAATCATGTCTGCTTTTTTCCTCTGTCTGAAAAATCATGTCTGCTTTTTTCCTCTGTTTGAAAAATCATGTCTGCTTTTTTCCTCTGTTTGAAAAATCATGTCTGCTTTTTTCCTCTGTTTGAAAATCATGTCTGCTTTTTTCCTCTGTTTGAAAAATCATGTCTGCTTTTTTCCTCTGTTTGAAAAATCATGTCTGCTTTTTTCCTCTGTTTGAAAAATCATGTCTGCTTTTTTCCTCTGTTTGAAAAATCATGTCTGCTTTTTTCCTGTTTGAAAAATCATGTCTGCTTTTTTCCTCTGTTTGAAAAATCATGTCTGCTTTTTTCCTCTGTCTGAAAAATCATGTCTGCTTTTTTCCTCTGTTTGAAAAATCATGTCTGCTTTTTTCCTGTTTGAAAAATCATGTCTGCTTTTTTCCTCTGTTTGAAAAATCATGTCTGCTTTTTTCCTGTTTGAAAAATCATGTCTGCTTTTTTCCTGTTTGAAAAATCATGTCTGCTTTTTTCCTCTGTTTGAAAAATCATGTCTGCTTTTTTCCTCTGTTTGAAAAATCATGTCTGCTTTTTTCCTCTGTTTGAAAAATCATGTCTGCTCTTTTCCTCTGTTTGAAAAATCATGTCTGCTTTTTTCCTCTGTCTGAAAAATCATGTCTGCTTTTTTCCTCTGTCTGAAAAATCATGTCTGCTTTTTTCCTCTGTTTGAAAAATCATGTCTGCTTTTTTCCTCTGTCTGAAAAATCATGTCTGCTTTTTTCCTCTGTTTGAAAAATCATGTCTGCTTTTTTCCTCTGTCTGAAAAATCATGTCTGCTTTTTTCCTGTTTGAAAAATCATGTCTGCTTTTTTCCTCTGTCTGAAAAATCATGTCTGCTTTTTTCCTCTGTTTGAAAAATCATGTCTGCTTTTCTCCTCTGTAACAGTGTCGATTTCTCAACATGAAAATTCTTGTTGCTTTGAGATTTTTTATATAAAGGAGAGTGTTCTATAATAAATTAACTCGGTTGCTTTCACACTGCCTTTGAGTTCACAACCTTCTCTCGGCCCTTCAGTGCTCTGAAGGTTATTGTATACGCAGTTAAATTACCAATAACATTTTGTAAAATATGAAACGTTCGGTATCCAAAGTGTTTTTTGGTTCTTGGATATTACAAATAAATGATTTCAACTCGATAGGTTAGACAAGTGTTATAGTAAGATAAGGTTAATAAGATTGTAAGTAGTATTATAAAATAGAATATTCTTTTCCTAGCACGTAGAGGTAATATGTAGGAAATCTTATGCAGTCTTATTACGCGAATCATGAAGATTTTTATGCATTTATTTACCTTATTCATAAATGTGGAAACGGGAATTATTTTGTTCATCGTGAATATTACCACTAATCACCAATGCTTTTCCTTGAAATCGAAGCGTTGTCTAAAGCGTTCAATACTTTGTTCATCGTGAATATTACCACTAATCACCAGTGCTTTTCCTTGAAGTCGAAGCGTTGTCTAAAGCGTTCAATACTTTGTTCATCGTGAATATTACCACTAATCACCAATGTTTTTCCTTGAAATCTAAGCGTTATCTAAAGCGTTCAATACTTTGTTCATCGTGAATATTACCAATAATCACCAATGCTTTTCCTTGAAATCGAAGCGTTATCTAAAGCGTTCAATACTTTGTTCATCGTGAATATTACCACTAATCACCAATGTTTTTCCTTGAAATCGAAGCGTTATCTAAAGCGTTCAATACTTTGTTCATCGTGAATATCACCACTAATCACCAATGTTTTTCCTTGAAATCAAAGCGTTATCTAAAGCGTTCAATACTTTGTTCATCGTTAAAGTTACCACTAATCACCAATGCTTTTCCTTGAAATCGAAGCGTTATCTAAAGCGTTCAATACTTTGTTCATCGTGAATATTACCACTAATCACCAATGCTTTTCCTTGAAATCGAAGCGTTATCTAAAGCGTTCAATACTTTGTTTATCGTGAATATTACCACTAATCACCAATGCTTTTCCTTGAAATCGAAGCGTTATCTAAAGCGTTCAATACTTTGTTCATCGTGAATATTACCACTAATCACCAATGCTTTTCCTTGAAATCGGAGCGTCATCTAAAGCGTTCAATACTTTGTTTATCGTGAATATTACCACTAATCACCAATGCTTTTCCTTGAAATCGAAGCCTTATCTAAAGCGTTCAATACTTTGTTCATCGTGAATATTACCACTAATCACCAATGCTTTTCCTTGAAATCGAAGCCTTATCTAAAGCGTTCAATACTTTGTTCATCGTGAATATTACCACTAATCACCAATGCTTTTCCTTGAAATCGAAGCCTTATCTAAAGCGTTCAATACTTTGTTCATCGTGAATATTACCACTAATCACCAATGCTTTTCCTTGAAATCGAAGCGTTATCTAAAGCGTTCAATACTTTGTTCATTGTAAGCCAATTAAGAGGATGACCAAATGCATCGAACGCTTATGAAATAATTCCCTGATTGCTCGCCGCGGCTCGACATGTGATTAACCCTTTCGCCCCCAAAGGACGTACCGGTACGTTCTTGCAAAACACTGTTAATTACATGTTTTTATATATTTTTGATAAATTTATGAGAAACCTCAGGCTTTTTCCAAAAGAATAAGACCAACCTGACCTCTCTAGGACAAAAATTAAGGCTGTTAGAGCAATTTAAAAAAAATATATATAGCAAAATGTGCTCGAAATTTAACCGGGGGGGGGGGGGGGGTAAAAGGGTTAACATGTCAGTGGCGGTTTTTGGGCTTTGACCCAATATAATTTTTTAAAGGTTTAAAAGGTCGCTCATGAATGGCAGAGGTGAGGGACAGTGACATTGCCCTAGCAAGCAGGACAATGCCCTAGAGACTGACCATATATTATATGAGCAGCGCCCAAGCCTCCTCTCCACCCAAGCTAGGACCAGGGAGGGCCAGGTAATGGCTGCTGATGACTCAACAGATAGACCTACAGGCTCCCCCAAACCCCCCAACCTTAGCTCACAAGGATGGTAAGGTTGCAGACACTAGTGGCACTAGCGAGTCTGAGCGGGACTCGAACCCCCGACTGGCAAATACCAGGCAGAGATGTTACCAATCAGGCACTGTAATGTGTATCATGCATATTTATATGAATTCATTTTTCATATGTGGGTGCAATTATTCTTTGTAAATTTATGCAGATTAATATGCATTGTGTAAAACTTCGCATCAATGGAAATGTTTGAACGTCTAAACATAGTTGCTTTTCTGCATGAATGTGTACAATGTATTATGGATTTTATTATTATTATTATTATTATTACTATCCAAGCAACAACCCTAGTTGGAAAAGCAAGATGCTATAAGGCCAGGGGCTCCAACAGGGAAAAATAACCCAGTGAGGAAAGGAAATAAGGAAATAAATAAATGATGAGAATAAATTAACAATATATCATTCTAAAAAAAGTAACAACGTCAAAACAGACATGTCATATATAAACTATTAACAACATCAAAAACAAATATGTCATAAATAAACTATAAAAAGACTCATGTCCGCCTGGTCAACAAAAAAGCATTTGCTCCAACTTTGAACTTTTGAAGTTCTACTGATTCAACTACCCGATTAGGAAGATCATTCCACAACTTGGTAACAGCTGGAATAAAACTTCTTGAGTACTGCGTAGTATTGAGCTTCATGATGGAGAAGGCCTGGCTATTAAATTAACTGCCTGCCAGTTAGTCGTATGCGTGAATTGAAAATAAGCTTCACGTTCCTTACGGAATGATTGAGAAGCACTCCTGCAATGAAAAGTCATCGTACGAGAAGTATCGGAATTGGATACTCTACCTGTATCTCTGGCACATTAACGGTTCAAATGTCGCTCATGAATGGCAGGAGCAAGGGATAGTGACATTGTCCTATCGAGCAGGATAATGCCCTAGAGACTGACCATATGTACATAAGATCAGCGCCCAAGCCCCCTCTCCACCGAAGCTAGGAACAAGGAGAGCTGTACCAACCTTGTGTCACACGATCGTACATAAAAATTATTTTGTATATATTATGCTTGTATCTTCGCTCTTCCCTCGCACTAAAAAGAACCAGAATAAACATGTCTGCGTTTTTCCTCTCTAACATTGTCTGTCTCTCGAACATGAAAATTCCTGTTGCCTTGAGGTTTTGTATATAAAGGAGAGTGTTCTTTAATAAAGTTACTCGGTTGATTGCATCCTGCCTTTGAGTCATAACCTTTCTCTCGGCC
>NC_090725.1:75525226-75527726 GCF_036898095.1 Palaemon carinicauda
GATGCATCTTAGGTATTTATCGAGCTTATTCTTAAACACATCTACGCTCACTCCAGATGTGTTTCTTAGATGAGCTGGCACCACATTAAATAGTCGCTGCATTGTCGATGCTGGTGCGTAGTGGATTAATGTCCTGTGCGCCTTCCTAGTTTTCCTGGTATATTTTTTGGCACTATTAATCTACCTCGGCTTGCTCTTTCTGATATTTTTATCTCCATGATGTTTTCAGTAAATCCTTCTATTTGCTTCTGATTGTAGACGGGCTTATTTGGAGAAGCAGGAGGCTTACCATCTTTGGAAAGGTAACAGATTAGATTTGACTTGGAAGGACTATACTCAGCTAAGAGCCGTTGTTCAGAGAGATTAGCGGAAAAGTAACCCTTTTCATTACCGGCCGGAACATAGATGGTGGGCTGCCTTTAAATCTGCACTCTTTCGTATAGGTTTAACAATATATATATATATATATATATATATATATATATATATAAATATATATATATATATATATATATATATATATATATATATATATATAAATTATATATATATATATATTTATATATATATATATATATATATATATATATATATATATAAATTATATATATATATATTTATATATATATATAACTAAAGCGTGACACACCATCCTTTTATACCGGCTGAAGATTAATATATTCATATATTCATTATGACATGTTTAGTTAATAACGAAATATATATTTGTATTTAGTAAGCATTTGAAAAAAGGTGTTTCGTCCGTAGACTTCAGTAAAATGTTGTCAATAATCATTGGTGGAGGTCTGAAATACCTGACTGTTCTTAATACATTTATTCTTCTTTTCCTTTTTGTAATTTCTTGATATTTTTGTAATTTGTCTTTTTAAGCTAATATGATTTCCCACCTATATGATGGACTCTTCTGTCGTATTAATTTCCTGTATAGATAGATTTATTCTCCAAATGTTTTGCCGAATGCAATATTGTTCTATGCGTGATTTCAATCATTGCCATCGTCATGGAATAATACATTAAACATTTTCATACTAGGTTGTTAAAGTGTAGGAATTCTCTCCATTTGCTTGTTTAATCCTGCTTTTATGAATGATTCTTATGTACCTGTTGTATTTCTATTGATTTTTTTAAACAATTCATATTAAAATTGTTAGCGGATTCTTTTTTTAATAAGGTTTTGCAATGATTAAATTTATATATTCTAAATTATTTTTGTTAATGTTATGCACTTTTCTTCATTTAAGCTATTTTTTTTGTCAATTTTTTGCAATGATTAAATTTATATATTCTAAATTATCTTTATTAATGTTATGCACTTTTCTTCATTTAAGCTATTTTTTTTGTCAATTTTTTGCAATGATTAAATTTATATATTCTAAATTATTTTTGTTAATGTTATGCACTTTTCTTCATTTAAGATATTTCTTTTGTCATTTTTTTGCAATGATTAAATTTATATATTCTAAATTATCTTTATTAATGTTATGCACTTTTCTTCATTTAAGCTATTTTTTTGTCAAAATTTTGCAATGATTAAATTTATATATTCTAAATTATTTTTGTTAATGTTATGCACTTTTCTTCATTTAAGATATTTCTTTTGTCATTTTTTTGCAATGATTAAATTTATATATTCTAAATTATCTTTATTAATGTTATGCACTTTTCTTCATTTGAGCTATTTTTCTGTCAAGTTAACTTGAATTTTCATATCTAATTCAATATTTATTTAGCTGTATCTTTAACCAAAGTACTCTATACTAATCAGCGGTAAAGGTTTATTCATTAATAAGATGAGTAGAGACTGGTTAAGATATTCTGTCCACAGATAACTCTTTGTTTATCAATTTTTTCTTATAGCTGTCTATTCTTATCTTTCTGGTTCGGATTTTTTTTTTCGTCAGTTTCATATATATTTTCTTATTTTTGTATTCAGCACTATTAGTTTAGATGAAACTTAGCTTATTTTCCGGTTTAACGCATTCATTATAATAAGTTTAATTTATGATAAATTATATATTTAGGCACATTCTCTCTCTCTCTCTCTCTCTCTCTCTCTCTCTCTCTCTCTCTCTCTCATATATATATTCTTTATGACATGTTTAGTTAATAAGGAAATATAAATTTTTATTTAATAAAATTCAATCTCTCTCTCTCTCTCTCTCTCTCTCTCTCTCTCTCTCTCTCTCTCTCTTATATATATATATATATATTCAATTTAACATGTTTAATTAATAACGAAATATATATTTGTATTTAAAAAATTATCTCTCTCTCTCTCTCTCTCTCTCTCTCTCTCAGATATTCATTATAACATGTTTAATTAATAATGAAATACATATTTGTATTTAAGAAAACTCTCTCTCTCTCTCTCTCTCTCTCTCTCTCTCATTCATTATAACGTGTTTAACTAATAACGTAATATATATTTGTATTTAAAAAATTCTCTCTCATATATTCATTATAACATGTTTAATTAATA
>NC_090725.1:75532726-75540226 GCF_036898095.1 Palaemon carinicauda
ATACAGTACGGTAATGCATATTGAAAGTACAGCAAATTAATACACAAAAATACAGCACGGTAATGCATATTGAAAGAACAGCAAATTAATAACAAAAATACAGCACGGTAATGCATATTGAAAGAACAGCAAATTAATACACAAAAATACAGCACGGTAATGCATATTGAAAGAACAGCAAATTAATACACAAAAATACAGCACGGTAATGCATATTGAAAGAACAGCAAATTAATACACTAAAATACAGCACGGTAATGCATATTGAAAGAACAGCAAATTAATACACAAAAATACAGCACGGTAATGCATATTGAAAGAACAGCAAATTAATACAAAAAAATACAGCACGGTAATGCATATTGAAAGAACAGCAAATTAATACACAAAAATACAGCACGGTAATGCATATTGAAAGAACAGCAAATTAATACACAAAAATACAGCACGGTAATGCATATTGAAAGAACAGCAAATTAATACACAAAAATACAGTACGGTAATGCATATTGAAAGAACAGCAAATTAATACACAAAAATACAGCACGGTAATGCATATTGAAAGAACAGCAAATTAATACACAAAAATACAGCACGGTAATGCATATTAAAAGAAAATGCGCACATATAAATGTGCGCAGACGAGTTCGTACATGATACGCTATTGACCTATAATATACCAATCAAAGCGCACTGGAAAGAAAATGCGCACATTTATGGTCAAGTTTGCGGTGATGAGTTCGTACATGACACGCTCTTGGCCTATAAGATACCAATCAAAGCGCACTGGTATAGAAAATGCGCACATTTTTGGTCAAGTTTGCGCAGACGAGTTCATACATGACACGCTCTTGGCCTATAAGATACCAATCAAAGCGCACTGGAAAGAAAATGCGCACATTTTTGGTCAAGTTTGCGCAGACGAGTTCATACATGACACGCTCTTGGCCTATAAGATACCAATCAAAGCGCACTGGAAAGAAAATGCGCACATTTTTGGTCAAGTTTGCGCAGATGAGTTCGTACATGACACGCTATTGACCTATAATATACCAATCAAAGCACACTGTTTAGCATCCTGGGCGCTGATAGGGTCAGCATTCAGTAACCAATTCGGTTTTATGCATACTTATGCGACATCGTTCTGCATGTTTATCTGTGGTAGATGCTTACTATTATCTCTTGGCCTTGTTTACTATAGCAGAAAAGATGAAACTGCGTCATGTTCAAGGAAGGAAGAAGCTATGTGGGACTTCATTACAGCATCAATGAATCTACTATTCGCAATATAGTAGATTGGCCAAGGCACCAGCCACCAGTTGAGATACTACCGCTAGAGAGTTATTGGGTTCTTTGATTAGCAAGTAATACTACTGTGGATCCCCTCTCTGGTTATGGCTTATATTTCCTTTTCCCACACATACTAGTCTAGCTTATTCTTTACAAATTCTCGTCTTTCCGCATACACCTGACAACACTAAGACAATCGAAAAATTCTTCTTCATTCAAGGGTAAACTACTGCACTGTAATTGGTCAGTGGCTACTTTTCCCTTGGTATGGGCAGAAGATACTCTTTATCTAAGGTAAGCAGGTCTTCTGGGGGATGGACATTTTAAAAATCAAACAATTGTTCTCCATTCTTGGGTAATGGCCTAGCCTTTGTACCATAGTCTTCCACTGTCTTGGGTTAGAGTTCTCTTGCTTGAGGATACATTCAGGCAAACTATTCTACCTGTTTTCCTATTTCCTTTCCTCACTGGCTAGTTTCCCTGTTTGAGCCTTTGTGCTTATAGCACCCTGCTTTTCCAAATAGGATTATAGCTTAGCACTAAATAGTAATTATAATATTAAATGAATGTGTCCTTTTAACAGCGAAAAGGATGTTAACTTCTCACAATAATGCATTCGTGAGGATGAAGTCTGCATTTTTATTTATTTTTTTTCTTTTATAGACCACCCAAATTAAAAGATAAAACGGCACCACTGAAAAATGGGAACCAGTGTGTCATATGTTTTGGACCAGTAATAGAAAAAAATTGCGTTGTTATCTTACATAGAATAGTGTTCCCGAATCTAAATAAAAAGATAATTGATATATATATATATATATATATATATATATATACATATACTGTATATAGATCAGTGACTGTAAGAAGAACTTTGCACTGGATACCATCACCATACAATGTGAAGGACAGGTAGTTATACAGTAAATTTACGAATAGAGATGAATACAACCCATCTTTGGCGTGTCCCCCCAAACCAACTGAATTTAATGCCCGCAAGGGATGGTTTTGGTAAATCACAAAGGAGGTTCATCGTTAAGAGTGTGTCTGTATAGAGAAGCTGCCATTATGGACTTTCATTGTGAAGGAGGAGACCAGAGCCTCTAGATTTAAGACAAACGAATATGGTCTCACATTTACACTGTGTGGAAATGCAGCAGACTAGGATAGAGCCATCATTTATTCATAAGTCCAAAAGCCTGCTGCCCTTGCAATGTATGCATAGCCAGAAGGCATATGAAATTACTGACATCAGATTGGTTTCACTATAGTCCATTTCTTTTAGCGATGCATATTTGCACCGACTCGCGGCAGTGCCCTTTTAGCTCGGAAAAGTTTCCTGATCGCTGATTGGTTAGAATTATCTTGTCCAACCAATCAGCGATCCGGAAACTTTTCCGAGCTAAAAGGGCACCACCGCGAGTCGGTGCAAATATGCATCGCTAAAAGAAATGGACCTATAGTGCTTCATCCCTGAGCTAAAGCTTTATCTTGCTGAAAAAAAAAAAAAAAGTTTTATTTTAAAAAGCTTCTCCCAATGGCATTGCTAGAGGTGAGGTGCTCGACCTATCATACTAGAGCTTACAGATCTCATTCCTATCGCCGAATACCACATCGCTGATCCAGCCCATTGGTTAAGGCGTTATTCGTTCATTTAACGGGCTCTATACACAATATTCTCCGCAACCCCTGGTCAAGGCTTGAACTCTTATGATAACTTCTCACTCAAGGAGTACTGGTGTGGGTACACCATTGCAACGTGTCTCCGAAATATTGAATTCAGATGGCCATAAAATAGATGAAGAACAAAATACCGAATGCCTGCTGGAAGAAATTGTGGCCAGAAGAATTATCTCCAGGCTAAATACACCAGTTTGCAGTATAAGGCTGTGAGACTGGCAAAATTTCCCAGCATGACTACCGAGGATATTAATGGCCTGATTGAGTCCTACTCAGATCCGTTGATGGGTGAAGAGGATCCAGAGTAAGAAGTCACCCTATCATTAAAACGACTCTCAACTTTAACAAAAATGGCAAAAGAGCTTGGGAGAATTGCAGAAGACTGGATCTCCCAGGAGTTTTCGGTTTTACAGTTCAGAAAGGCAATCGATGGAGCCATAGAACTTTTTGTTGACCTCCTTGTACACAGGAAAATGCAGCACTAGCTACTCTCAACTTTAACAAAAATGGCAAAAGAGCTTGGGAGAATTGCAGAAGACTGGATCTCCCAGGAGTTTTCGGTTTTACAGTTCAGAAAGGCAATCGATGGAGCCATAGAACTTTTTGTTGACCTCCTTGTACACAGGAAAATGCAGCACTAGCTACTCTCAACTTTAACAAAAATGGCAAAAGAGCTTGGGAGAATTGCAGAAGACTGGATCTCCCAGGAGTTTTCGGTTTTACAGTTCAGAAATGCAATCGATGGAGCCATAGAACTTTATGTTGACCTCCTTGTACACAGGAAAATGCGGCACTAGCTACTTCCTATCACACTATTCCTCACCTGTAAAAAAAAGAGAAAACATTGATGCTCTGTCATTGGAAATAAAATTGTGCTGGACGACGACGACTAGAAAGATATTGCACTACCTGATGAAGCACCAATCGAAGTGGTGCTTTCAGAAGAGCATTATTGTGCAGCACATTCACTATTCATCACCATCATCTACACAGCTAATCATCATCATCATAATCATCATCATCAATCAAGTTTTAGTATTTTACCTATAGTCCATTTCTTTTAGCGATGCAGATTTGCACCGACTCGCAGCGGTGCCCTTTTAGCTCGGAAAAGTTTCCTGATCGCTGATTGGTTGGACGGGATAATTCTAACCAATCAGCGATCAGGAAACTTTTCCCAGCTAAAAGGGCACCGCTGCGAGTCGGTGCAAATCTGCATCACTAAAAGAAATTGACTATAGTGAGTGTTTAGAATTTAGTTTTTTCCTTAATGAGTTAGGATGTGTCTAGCTGTCTATAGTCAAAGTAATTTTAAGTTTTAAAAGTGTATAAGAGCATAGAGAGGGTTTATAAGAGCTTGAGTGGGGGGGGGGGGAGTTTATAAAAGCTTATATATATGAAAAATGATTTTATTAAATGAATAATATTCTCAGAATATGAAGCAACTATAAAAATAATAAAAAAGATATTTCTACTTGACGGTTTTTCCACCTATTTTGGTTTGCTTGGAACGTAATATCCGCAATAGCTAAGGGATAATTGTATTCATATGTTTAAATGCGCGATGGTTTATTTTTTCTCTCAACATATATATGCTAACATTACATCTTGATTCTTGTATTGTTCATTTTAGATTTTATTTTATTTTTGTTATATATCCACATATTTATCTTCCTATTTTTTTTTTTTTTTTTTTTTTTTAATCAAGATAACAATAGAAATTCCCTGTTCAGTCTTGAATGTAAGGTTCAGGCTTCCTTTGTGTGTGTGTCCTGCGTCCTTCGTTTTCTGAAAGTGAATTTTTTCTATTTGTTTTGAATTGTGGACGAGGAATTTGTAATTAGACGCAGACGTGTATGTATTTTTGAGCAACTCCTTTCCTTGGGCAATTACAGTAATCTGAAATTCTTTGTAATTCGTTGTTGGTGTTTTATTTCTTTCTTGTATTCATTTATTTTTCGCAAATGCTTTTTTGTTGACCAGGCGGACATGAGTCTTTTTATAGTTTATTTATGACATATCTGTTTTTGATGTTGTTAATAGTTTATTTATGACATGTCTGTTTAGACGTTGTTACTTTTTTAGAATGATTTATTGTTAATTTGTTCTCTTCATTTATGTATTTCCTTATTTCCTTTCCTCACTGGGCTATTTTTCCCTATTGGAGCCCCTGGGCTTATAGCATCTTGCTTTTCCAACTAGGGTTGTAGCTTGGATAGTAATAATAATAATAATAATAATAATAATAATAATAATAATTAACGGTCAAATTGAGATTATTATCTTTTTTCTCAGTCGCATCTCACAGCTAAATCCGTCTCTCTCATTTCTCATGGATATTTTTCTTCCGTTATTATTATTATTATTATTATTATTATTATTATTATTATTATTATTATTATTATTATTATTATTATTATTATTATTATTATCCAAGCTACAACCCTAATTGGAAAAGCAAGATGCTACAAGCCCAGGGGCTCCAACAGGGAAAAATAGCCCAGTGAGGAAAGGAAATAAGGAAACAAATAAATGAAGAGAACAAATTAACAATAAATCATTAAAAAAAAGTAATGTCAAAAGAGATATGTCATATATAAACTATTAACAACGTCAAAAACAAATATGTCATATATAAACTATAAAAAGACTCATGTCCGCCTGGTCAACAAAAAAGCATTTGCTCCCTTTATCACCATTATATTCCTTAACAACTGCTAAGCAAGCGTGTGTCGGCTGGAAATTCAATGTTCATAGTAAGAATTACCATTTGATGCAGCAGACAAGCATTTGGGTGCGGATTTTATCCTTACCAACGTAACTCAAGGCTTGGAACATTAAAGCAAATGAGGAGGACTCAGTTAGAGAGCTTGATAAAGGCTAATATTGTTTTTACAGTTATTTTCGCCGTTATTCCTTCATATTACATGTGTATATATATATATATATATATATTATATATGTATATACAGTATAGATGCATATATACAGTATGTATATTATAGTAGGTATATATATATATCTACTATATGTATATATCTTTTATATATATATATATATATACCTACCATTATACATATATATATATATATATATATGTAAAATATAGTATATATATATATATATATATAGTAGGTATATATATATCTACTATATGTATATATCTTTTATATATATATATATATATACCTACCATATATACATATATATATATATATACATATATATATACATATATATATATATATATATATAAAATATAGTATATATATATATATATATATGTATGTATATATACACCTACTATATATACATGCATACATACATATATACAGTATATATATGTATATATATACACATGTATGTATGTATATATAGTAGGTGTGTATATATAGGCCTATATGTTGTATTTTTTTTGAAAACTGATTTTACCATACTCTTTGAATATGAATTTTCTCACGTATTTATGAGATTTTGGAATGGTTTTTCTATCCAGTTAAGTTTTTTTTTTTTTCATATTGCATTCGGGCATACATGCATTACGAATAATAATACTAAGATACACTAGAAGTAATAATATTTCGCCTTTTGCAACTATTGCGTGTTTTGATGGTATTTTCCTGTAGAAGATTCCTTGTGCACTTTTGCTCCCTTTTTCTCATATTCTTCGTGCACGTGTAGCATTCGTGACAGTCCCTGCATGAAATTATATACACCAATATCCTTTCCTCCTCCTTTACCCGGGTCGTTACTTATGAGTTTCTTTCCTAACGTATTGTTGTATTTGAAAGCGATGTTATATCCATGTTTCTCTTTACATAACCCATTAGAGATATTGGCGAGTTCTATGCAGAACGGATGCGGAAGAGACGTCCTTATAATCAGCCTTGTCGACGGAGAAGGAAAAAGGGGAGCATATTGCAGCTTCCAGGACAGGAAATTACTAATGTGCTCCATGTACATACATACATACATACATATACCAAGGCACTTCCCCAAATTTTGGGGGGTAGCCGACATCAACAAATGAAAACAAAACAAAAAAGGGGACCTCTACTCTCTACGTTCCTCCCAGCCTCGACGTATTAGAGAAAATTCATGAAACTGATTTTAAAAAGGCAGAAGTTATCTACAATTGCTGTGTGAAAGGTCTGTAGGGAGAAGAAATGTTAGGTGCTGTGATCGCTTTGAATGAGACATTTGATGGTGGTACAGAAATAACAGAAAATATAAAAAAAAAAGTGAAGAAATGTGTTGGCGGAGTAAAATCCATATTATTAAGGAAACTATGAGGCAAGATATGCGTTAGCTCCTCCTTTCTTCCTCCTTCACAGTTGCATCCTCCACAAATTGTCCAACAAGAACCAACGAGCGAAACACTGAGGTGGATGACGACCATTGCAACATACAATTACCTGACTTGGGAGTTCATAATTATTTTAGTCAGCAAGTCGACAGATGATGAACAAAAGCTCCAAGTTTGATGTGTAACTTTAAAAAATACCCTTATTTTTATACTTTTCTCCTTTT
>NC_090725.1:75547726-75567726 GCF_036898095.1 Palaemon carinicauda
AGAGAGAGAGAGAGAGAGAGAGAGAGTATTAGTTACGAAATACTTTGACATCTTCTGCAATCCTGAAACCAGTTCCACTCTCTTGTCCAACTGGAACGGAGCGGAAGAGTAAGAAGGTATAGTCGAGTTATTGCTGAACATTTCGTGATCTTTTGATTAACTCGCCCTTCCCCCTTTCCTATTCATATCACGCGTCTTTCCTCACAATCTCTTAAGTTCATTGGCTCTTCCCATATCTACCCCTCTCTCATTCTCACCTCTCCCTTCTACGTTCCTCTTCCCTTCCACTCTACCCCTCTCTCATTCTTACCTCTCCCTTCTACGTCCCTCTTCCCTTCGACTCTACCCCTCTCTCATTCTTACCTCTCCCTTCTACGTCCCTTTTCCCTTCGACTCTACCCCTCTCTCATTCTTACCCCTCCCTTCTACGTCCCTCTTCCCATATCTACCCCTCTCTCATTCTTACCTCTCCCTTCTACGTCCCTCTTCCCTTCGACTCTACCCCTCTTCATTCTCACCTCTCCCTTCTACGTCCCTCTTCCCTTCGACTCTACCCCTCTCTCATTCTTACCTCTCCCTTCTCACGTTCCTCTTCCCTTCGACTCTACCCCTCTCTCATTCTTACCTCTCCCTTCTCACGTTCCTCTTCCCTTCGACTCTACCCCTCTCTCATTCTTACCTCTCCCTTCTCACGTTCCTCTTCCCTTCGACTCTACCCCTCTCTCATTCTTACCTCTCCCTTCTCACGTTCCTCTTCCCTTCGACTCTACCCCTCTTTCATTCTTACCTCTCCCTTCTCACGTTCCTCTTCCCTTCGACTCTACCCCTCTCTCATTCTTACCTCTCCCTTCTCACGTTCCTCTTCCCTTCGACTCTACCCCTCTCTCATTCTTACCTCTCCCTTCTACGTTCCTCTTCCCTTCGACTCTACCCCTCTCTCATTCTTACCTCTCCCTTCTACGTTCCTCTTCCCTTCGACTCTACCCCTCTCTCATTCTTACCTCTCCCTTCTTACGTTCCTCTTCCCTTCGACTCTACCCCTCTCTCATTCTTACCTCTCCCTTCTCACGTTCCTCTTCCCTTCGACTCTACCCCTCCTCTCATTCTTACCTCTCCCTTCTCACGTTCCTCTTCCCTTCGACTCTACCCCTCTCTCATTCTTACCTCTCCCTTCTACGTTCCTCTTCCCTTCGACTCTACCCGTCTCTCATTCTTACCTCTCCCTTCTCACGTTCCTCTTCCCTTCGACTCTACCCCTCTCTCATTCTTACCTCTCCCTTCTACGTTCCTCTTCCCTTCGACTCTACCCCTCTCTCATTCTTACCTCTCCCTTCTACGTTCCTCTTCCCTTCGACTCTACCCCTCTCTCATTCTTACCTCTCCCTTCTCACGTTCCTCTTCCTTCGACTCTACCCCTCTCTCATTCTTACCTCTCCCTTCTCACGTTCCTCTTCCCTTCGACTCTACCCCTCTCTCATTCTTACCTCTCCCTTCTACGTTCCTCTTCCCTTCGACTCTACCCCTCTCTCATTCTTACCTCTCCCTTCTACGTTCCTCTTCCCTTCGACTCTACCCCTCTCTCATTCTTACCTCTCCCTTCTCACGTTCCTCTTCCCTTCGACTCTACCCCTCTCTCATTCTTACCTCTCCCTTCTCACGTTCCTCTTCCCTTCGACTCTACCCCTCTCTCATTCTTACCTCTCCCTTCTACGTTCCTCTTCCCTTCGACTCTACCCCTCTCTCATTCTTACCTCTCCCTTCTCACGTTCCTCTTCCCTTCGACTCTACCCCTCTCTCATTCTTACCTCTCCCTTCTACGTTCCTCTTCCTTCGACTCTACCCCTCTCTCATTCTTACCTCTCCCTTCTACGTTCCTCTTCCCTTCGACTCTACCCCTCTCTCATTCTTACCTCTCCCTTCTCACGTTCCTCTTCCCTTCGACTCTACCCCTCTCTCATTCTTACCTCTCCCTTCTCACGTTCCTCTTCCCTTCGACTCTACCCCTCTCTCATTCTTACCTCTCCCTTCTCACGTTCCTCTTCCCTTCGACTCTACCCCTCTCTCATTCTTACCTCTCCCTTCTACGTTCCTCTTCCCTTCGACTCTACCCCTCTCTCATTCTTACCTCTCCCTTCTCACGTTCCTCTTCCCTTCGACTCTACCCCTCTCTCATTCTTACCTCTCCCTTCTCACGTTCCTCTTCCCTTCGACTCTACCCCTCTCTCATTCTTACTTCTCCCTTCTACGTTCCTCTTCCCTTCGACTCTACCCCTCTCTCATTCTTACCTCTCCCTTCTCACGTTCCTCTTCCTTCGACTCTACCCCTCTCTCATTCTTACCTCTCCCTTCTACGTTCCTCTTCCCTTCGACTCTACCCCTCTCTCATTCTTACCTCTCCCTTCTACGTTCCTCTTCCCTTCGACTCTACCCCTCTCTCATTCTTACCTCTCCCTTCTCACGTTCCTCTTCCCTTCGACTCTACCCCTCTCTCATTCTTACCTCTCCCTTCTACGTTCCTCTTCCCTTCGACTCTACCCTCTCTCATTCTTACCTCTCCCTTCTACGTTCCTCTTCCCTTCGACTCTACCCCTCTCTCATTCTTACCTCTCCCCTTCTCACGTTCCTCTTCCCTTCGACTCTACCCCTCTCTCATTCTTACCTCTCCCTTCTACGTCCCTCTTCCCTTCGACTCTACCCCTCTCTCATTCTTACCTCTCCCTTCTACGTCCCTCTTCCCTTCGACTCTACCCCTCTCTCATTCTTACCTCTCCCTTCTACGTCCCTCTTCCCTTCGACTCTGCCCCTCTCTCATTCTTACCTCTCCCTTCTACATCCCTCTTCCCTTCGACTCTATCCCTCTCTCATTCTTACCTCTCCCTTCTACGTCCCTCTTCCCTTCGACTCTACCCCTCTCTCATTCTTACCTCTCTCTTCTACGTCCCCTCTTCCCTTCGACTCTACCCCTCTCTCATTCTTACCTCTCCCTTCTACGTCCCTCTTCCCTTCGACTCTACCCCTCTCTCATTCTTACCTCTCTCCTCTTCCCTTCGACTCTATCCCTCTCTCATTCTTGCCTCTCCCTTCTACGTTCCTCTTCCCTTCGACTCTACCCCTCTCTCATTCTTGCCTCTCCCTTCTACGTCCCTCTTCCCTTCGACTCTACCCCTCTCTCATTCTTGCCTCTCCCTTCTACGTTCCTCTTCCCTTCGACTCTACCCCTCTCTCATTCTTGCCTCTCCCTTCTACGTTCCTCTTCCCTTCGACTCTACCCCTCTCTCATTCTTGCCTCTCCCTTCTACGTCCCTCTTCCCTTCGACTCTACCCCTCTCTCATTCTCACCTCTCCCTTCTACGTCCCTCTTCCCTTCGACTCTACCCCTCTCTCATTCTCACCTCTCCCTTCTACGTCCCTCTTCCCTTCGACTCTACCCCTCTCTCATTCTCACCTCTCCCTTCTACGTCCCTCTTCCCTTCGACTCTACCCCTCTCTCATTCTCACCTCTCCCTTCTACGTCCCTCTTCCCTTCGACTCTACCCCTCTCTCATTCTCGCCTCTCCCTTCTACGTCCCTCTTCCCTTCGACTCTACCCCTCTCTCATTCTCGCCTCTCTCTTCTACGTTCCTCTTCCCTTCGACTCTGCCCCTCTCTCATTCTCGCCTCTCCCTTCTACGTCCCTCTTCCCTTCCACTCTGCCCCTCTCTCATTCTCGCCTCTCCCTTCTACGTCCCTCTTCCCTTCCACTCTGCCCCTCTCTCATTCTCGCCTCTCCCTTCTACGTCCCTCTTCCCTTCCACTCTGCCCCTCTCTCATTCTCGCCTCTCCCTTCTACGTTCCTCTTCCCTTCCACTCTGCCCCTCTCTCATTCTCGCCTCTCCCTTCTACGTCCCTCTTCCCTTCCACTCTGCCCCTCTCTCATTCTCGCCTCTCCCTTCTACGTCCCTCTTCCCTTCCACTCTGCCCCTCTCTCATTCTCGCCTCTCCCTTCTACGTCCCTCTTCCCTTCCACTCTGCCCCTCTCTCATTCTCGCCTCTCCCTTCTACGTCCCTCTTCCCTTCCACTCTGCCCCTCTCTCATTCTCGCCTCTCCCTTCTACGTCCCTCTTCCCTTCGACTCTGCCCCTCTCTCATTCTCGCCTCTCCCTTCTACGTCCCTCTTCCCTTCGACTCTGCCCCTCTCTCATTCTCGCCTCTCCCTTCTACGTCCCTCTTCCCTTCGACTCTGCCCCTCTCTCATTCTCGCCTCTCCCTTCTACGTCCCTCTTCCCTTCGACTCTGCCCCTCTCTCATTCTCGCCTCTCCCTTCTACGTCCCTCTTCCCTTCGACTCTGCCCCTCTCTCATTCTCGCCTCTCCCTTCTACGTCCCTCTTCCCTTCGACTCTGCCCCTCTCTCATTCTCGCCTCTCCCTTCTACGTCCCTCTTCCCTTCGACTCTGCCCCTCTCTCATTCTCGCCTCTCCCTTCTACGTCCCTCTTCCCTTCGACTCTGCCCCTCTCTCATTCTCGCCTCTCCCTTCTACGTCCCTCTTCCCTTCGACTCTGCCCCTCTCTCATTCTCGCCTCTCCCTTCTACGTCCCTCTTCCCTTCGACTCTGCCCCTCTCTCATTCTCGCCTCTCCCTTCTACGTCCCTCTTCCCTTCGACTCTGCCCCTCTCTCATTCTCGCCTCTCCCTTCTACGTCCCTCTTCCCTTCGACTCTGCCCCTCTCTCATTCTCGCCTCTCCCTTCTACGTCCCTCTTCCCTTCGACTCTGCCCCTCTCTCATTCTCGCCTCTCCCTTCTACGTCCCTCTTCCCTTCGACTCTGCCCCTCTCTCATTCTCGCCTCTCCCTTCTACGTCCCTCTTCCCTTCGACTCTGCCCCTCTCTCATTCTCGCCTCTCCCTTCTACGTCCCTCTTCCCTTCGACTCTGCCCCTCTCTCATTCTCGCCTCTCCCTTCTACGTCCCTCTTCCCTTCGACTCTGCCCCTCTCTCATTCTCGCCTCTCCCTTCTACGTCCCTCTTCCCTTCGACTCTGCCCCTCTCTCATTCTCGCCTCTCCCTTCTACGTCCCTCTTCCCTTCGACTCTGCCCCTCTCTCATTCTCGCCTCTCCCTTCTACGTCCCTCTTCCCTTCGACTCTGCCCCTCTCTCATTCTCGCCTCTCCCTTCTACGTCCCTCTTCCCTTCGACTCTGCCCCTCTCTCATTCTCGCCTCTCCCTTCTACGTCCCTCTTCCCTTCGACTCTGCCCCTCTCTCATTCTCGCCTCTCCCTTCTACGTCCCTCTTCCCTTCGACTCTGCCCCTCTCTCATTCTCGCCTCTCCCTTCTACGTCCCTCTTCCCTTCGACTCTGCCCCTCTCTCATTCTCGCCTCTCCCTTCTACGTCCCTCTTCCCTTCGACTCTGCCCCTCTCTCATTCTCGCCTCTCCCTTCTACGTCCCTCTTCCCTTCGACTCTGCCCCTCTCTCATTCTCGCCTCTCCCTTCTACGTCCCTCTTCCCTTCGACTCTGCCCCTCTCTCATTCTCGCCTCTCCCTTCTACGTCCCTCTTCCTTCGACTCTGCCCCTCTCTCATTCTCGCCTCTCCCTTCTACGTCCCTCTTCCCTTCGACTCTGCCCCTCTCTCATTCTCGCCTCTCCCTTCTACGTCCCTCTTCCCTTCGACTCTGCCCCTCTCTCATTCTCGCCTCTCCCTTCTACGTCCCTCTTCCCTTCGACTCTGCCCCTCTCTCATTCTCGCCTCTCCCTTCTACGTCCCTCTTCCCTTCGACTCTGCCCCTCTCTCATTCTCGCCTCTCCCTTCTACGTCCCTCTTCCCTTCGACTCTGCCCCTCTCTCATTCTCGCCTCTCCCTTCTACGTCCCTCTTCCCTTCGACTCTGCCCCTCTCTCATTCTCGCCTCTCCCTTCTACGTCCCTCTTCCCTTCGACTCTGCCCCTCTCTCATTCTCGCCTCTCCCTTCTACGTCCCTCTTCCCTTCGACTCTGCCCCTCTCTCATTCTCGCCTCTCCCTTCTACGTCCCTCTTCCCTTCGACTCTGCCCCTCTCTCATTCTCGCCTCTCCCTTCTACGTCCCTCTTCCCTTCGACTCTGCCCCTCTCTCATTCTCGCCTCTCCCTTCTACGTCCCTCTTCCCCTTCGACTCTGCCCCTCTCTCATTCTCGCCTCTCCCTTCTACGTCCCTCTTCCCTTCGACTCTGCCCCTCTCTCATTCTCGCCTCTCCCTTCTACGTCCCTCTTCCCTTCGACTCCCCCTCTCTCATTCTTCTCCCTTCTACGTCCCTCTCCCTTAATGTCTCTCATTCTACGTCTCTTCCCTTCGATATCTCTATAATGTGTATATATACATATATATATATATAAATATATTCTATATATAATACTGTATATATATATATATATATATATATATATATATATATATATGTATATATATATATATATATATATAGACGTACTCTACGCTGTAGAATATCCATCTCTTCCTATATTGAGAAAAGTGAAAAACCAAGTATATATATAAACTTTCAAATTCTCCCTCTTTGTGTCCGTACCACATGTTCCTTGAGCGGACATAGCAGTTGGAGCTTTAGAATAAATCTCAGGAGTATTGGATCACCTCGGAGATTTCCATATATTTTCTCACGATTTCCTTCCCAGGGACGAGAGAGAGAGAGAGAGAGAGAGAGAGAGAGAGAGAGAGAGAGATCATCTGAGCTCTGCTTCTTATTGTCAATATGCACCGTCTCTCTAGATTTAGTTTTAACGATTTAGAATAGAACTAATATCTGAGAGAGAGAGAGAGAGAGAGAGAGAGAGAGAGAGAGAGAGAGAGAGAGAGAGAGAGAGAGAGAGAGAGAGAGAGAGTGTGTGTGTCATCCGAGCTCTGCTTCTTATTGTCAATATGCACCGTCTCTCTAGATTTAGTTTTAACGATTTAGAATAGAACTAATATCTGAGAGAGAGAGAGAGAGAGAGAGAGAGAGAGAGAGAGAGAGAGAGAGAGAGAGAGAGAGAGTCATCTGAGCTCTGCTTCTTATTGTCAATATGCACCGTCTCTCTAGATTTAGTTTTAACGATCTAGAATAGAACTAATATCTTGGTTAAATTAAGTGAAGTCTGCTTAGAGATATAGTAAGTAAATATTAACTTGGACCAAAGCACCGTCTTTCTGCAACCACCTGAAAGCAATTGTATGTTTGTGTGCAAAAGAACATTAGTAAGGGTAGAAGAGACTCTTTAGCTATGGTAAGCAGCTCTTCTAGGAGAAGCACACTCCAAAATCGAAGCATTTTTCTCTAGTCTTGGGTAGTGCCATAGCCTCTGTACCATGTTCTTCCACTGTCTTGGGTTAGAGTTCCCTTGCTTGAGGGTACACTCGGGCACACTTTTCTATCTCGTTTCTCTTCCTCTTATTTTGTTAAAGTTTATATAAGAAAAGTTTATTTAAATGTTACTGTTTTTAAAACATTTTATTTTTCCTGGTTTCTTTCTTCACTGGGCTATTTTCCCTGTTGTGGCCCCTGGGCTTATAGCATTTTGCTTTTCCAACTGTGGTTGTAGCTCAGAAAGTAATAATAATAATAATAATAATAATAATAATAATAATAATAATAATAATGATAATAATAATACTTTATTAAGATTTAGACATTACTTAAAGTTGAGATGGTAAGAGCTGACTTGGGTACAACTAATAACAGAATATGCAAATATCCAATTTGAGAATTGAGCCGAATATTGCCGCGGCTCATTATTCTCTTGTTATATTCGTGAGGTGGGTTACATCCACCCGTGGGCGTTTCCCTTATTTGATGGCCGGAGATGGTGGTGATAGTAATAGTGATGTCAGAAGCGAGGTTAAATGGCAGTGATGCGCCAACACAAATGGCGAGATATTTGTCTTCATGAATTCCCTGGCCTTTACAACGAGAGAGAGAGAGAGAGAGAGAGAGAGAGAGAGAGAGAGAGAGAGAGAGGGAGTCATTAACTTGTAATCTGTAATTATGACAGATAGTACCTAAAGATTCTGTCATGCAATATTTCAAGCATTAAGTGCCCTGTCTATAGAATCTACCATCTACAGTAGAATTCATTTGCGGTACAGACACTGGTTCTTATCAAATTTGAAGTCCATATCTCAGAGATATATAAAATTTTTACGAATCTGAATGACGGATTTTGATGACTTTGTATATTCGTTGCCTATTTGCATTAACTTTTGTTTTAAGATAAAGGGAAAATGTTGCCATAGAAATCATGGATTCATGAAATGCCAGGTAAATTAAATTGTATTGAAATCATCAGCCTACATACGGTTTTTATAAATATATCATTATCAAGAATTTTTTACTGTCCACGTTTTATCCACTTCCTCCTTTTCCTCCCTCTATTCTTCTCACATTCCTTGTGTATATTAGGAATGTTTCATCAGTACTTCTCCCTCTATGTTTATCTCCTGCTATTATATAATCAAATACTGTATTTATGTGTCGAAACCATCATGGAATCTAATTTTGGGTGTTATTAAGTTGAGAGAGAGAGAGAGAGAGAGAGAGAGAGAGAGAGAGAGAGGAATTTTTCTTGAATTTTGAGGTTTTCTTTCGCAAGTTAAAGTCAGTTATTTTACCATGTCAAATGCAAATGTTTTAAAGAAAAAATCCAAGAGTTTATAAATTAACTTGTTATACAAGTCCAGCAGTTTAGAATTATTTCTGTTTATCTACTACACAACTTTAAATTATCAATGAAGCTTTTTTTTTTTTTCAAATAAACTTTGCTTCGATTTCTCCTTTGAGTTGTGCTTATATTCAACATTGGTTCTGTCAACATAGATATTGCTACAGAAAAATTTTCTTTTGTTAATACATATCGAATTCTTGAAAAGTCATATAACAAAGAAGAGTAAGCATTAGATAATACAGGAAAAGTCACTTTGCAATGGAAATTCATCTTCACGAAAGGTCCGACATTAAAAAAAAGGGCCTTCATGATATGTCCCCTTTCATAGTTCATGAAAAAATGTCTTGTACAGAAGAAAAATGACTTCAGGAAGTGTCTCTATTCAAAGGTCTTCAAAAAGTTTTGTGCAGAAGAAAGGTGACTTCGAGGAAAAAATGTCCCCTTCCCATAGTTCATGAAAAAAATGTCAAATCCAGAAGAAAAGTGACTTCAGGAAATGTCCCCTTTCCCATAGTTCATGAAAAAAATGCCAAGTCCAGAAGAAAAGTGACTTCAGGAAATGTCCCCTTTCATAGTTCATTAAAAAAATTGTCAAGTCCAGAAGAAAAGTGACTTCAGGAAATGTCCCCTTTCCTATAGTTCATGAAAAAAATGCCCAGTCCAGAAGAAAAGTGACTTTAGGAAATGTCCCCCTTCAAAGGTATTCAAAATAGTATTGGGCAGAAGAAAAGTGACTTCAGGAAATGTCCTCTTTCATAGATCATGAAAAAAAATTTCATTTGCAGAAGAAAAGTGACTTCGGGAAATGTCCCCTTTCATAGTTCATAAGAAAAAAAATGTCTTGTACAAAAGAAAAGTGACTTCAGGAAATGTCCCCTTTCATAGTTCATAAGAAAAAAATGTCTTGTACAAAAGAAAAGTGACTTCAGGAAATGTCCTCCTTTAAAGGTATTCAAAATAGTACTGTGCAAAAGAAAAGTGACTTCAGGAAATGTCCTCTTTCATAGATCATGAAAAAAAATTTCATTTGCAGAAGAAAAGTGACTTGAGGAAGACCCGCTTGTAATGAAGTACCTTGAGGGAAGATTGTGTACAGAAGAAGAAACTTAAGAATTATTCTCAAACGAAGTGGTGCTGATTCGACCATAATTATTGGATTAGTATCGTGGGAAGGCTGCTGTTTTTTCTTTCATTAATTTCGACAGCCCTCCTTTCCATTTTCCCAGTTTAATTGGCTCCTGTTCTCAGAGTTGATTGCTGTGCGAGAAATCCAAGGCACGTTAATTGACGATATTGAGCAAGATTTTTTTCTCTGCTCTTGTAGCTAATAATAGGTTTATTTGGCATTTTTACTGTGCGCCGGTATCCAATATAGTTTGTTTTCCTTTTTTTTTAGCGCTCTGATATTTATTGTAAAGTGCATTCCTGCAATTTTCCGTTTAAAATATTTTGTTGCTGTTGTTGTTGTATTTGATACAATTAATATTGTTGTATTGAGCAAGATTTTTTCTCTGCTCTTGTTGCTAATAATAGGTTTATTTGGCATTTTTACTGTGCGCCGGTATCCAATATAGTTTGTTTTCCCATTTTTTTTTTAGCGCTCTGATATTTATTGTAAAGTGCATTCGTGCAATTTTCCATTCAAAATTTTTTTGTTGCTGTCGTTGTTGTATTTGATACAATTAATATTGTTGTATTGAGCAAGATTTTTTCTCCTGCTCTTGTAGCTAATAATAGGTTTATTGACATTTTTACCCTGAGCCGGTATCCAATATAGTTTGTTTTCCTTTTTTTTAGAGCTCTGATATTTATTGTAAAGTGCATTCCTGCAATTTTTCATTCAAAATCTTTTGTTGCTGTTGTTGTTGTATTTGATACAATTAATGTTTTGTTGATGAGGATTGTGGTTTGTAGTTAGATATTGTTTCTTTTACTCTTAATAATAATAGAATCATTTCATATTGTGCTTTCTGATTACATAGCCTTCAATTTGCTGTTAATTTTGACAGAATTTTTTTAATAGAAATAATAGAGATAGGTAATTATTACGCCTTTATAAGAATCCCACTTTCTAGTTTGATTAAAATATACTTTGCTAACGTGAAACTTTAAGCAAACCATAGTGATAATACGAAAGGTAGACTCAAAGCGTTAATCGAACAAACTAAGCAGACGCTTACTATATCATAGATAGATTTCTTAGTATCAGATGAGTTCACGAACAGTTCGCGCATAGTTCACGCCGCGTTCACGAAATTTTGTCGTGACCAAAATTTTGAACATTTCAAAATTCTCGTCACGACATGCCACGATGTCACGACAGGTTCACGACGAGTTCACTCCAGTTCACGACGAGTTCACGACGAGTTCACTCCAGTTCACGACGAGTTCACGCCAGTTCACGACTCGAGTCGTGACAATGCGTGCCACAAATTCGTGCAAGTGTCAGGGTACCTTTACTTTGTTTGTCGTGTTTCTGTCTTTTTTATTTATTACGAAACCGGTTATCCCATACTTCAGCCTTAAGATTTCTTAATAAAATCACTTTGGTATTTGTTTTTTTTATGCCTTTACTCATCGTGTTTATTGGTGCGTTAGTTTGGATATTAAGATCCAAGTTTACCTGTGTGAAATTAATGAAGATTTAGATAAGAATTCCTTGACCAAAGAACTCTCCTCTCTCTCTCTCTCCTCTCTCTCTTGAGAAGATCTTAGGTAAATTTTCGTTTTGTTCGTTGTTTAAAAGTAGACGAGCTTTGTCTGGAATTTCGGGCAATGACATTTCAACTTCTCTCTCCTCTCTCTCTCTCTCTCTCTCTCTCTCTCTCTCTCTCTCTAGCGCTGTATTTTTACGGCTTCTACTGTATATGTAATCCCGGTTTGCCTCGTACTCGCCCAGATTTCAAGTGGTTTACTCCAGTGAAGGATACAAAGAAATTTTGCCAGTCAGTAAGAGAAGCTCAGTTATAAAGCTTTCCATAATAGGCTTTTGGGTCTTAGCTACGAGTTTTGGATATTAATTGCACTTAGCAGTCTTCGTGTTCCCCCTCGAAATGAAACTAGAAATTGAATGAAATTATCTATTGTGTTTGTTACATTCTTGCACTCAACAGGTGTGTTTATTTTAGCCTGCAGACGAAAAGACAAACAAGTTTGTTAGAAAATTTTCCACATTTTCATCTATTACTGTTGATGTGTTGGCGTTAGGGTAGATTGTACTGAATTATTAAATGTTTTACTTAACTTTTCGGAATGATGAAATTTGTTTATTTTTTTAGATCATATAAAACTCTTTCTCCATCCTTTTTACCTTTTCAATATTACAGTTATGTATCTAACTTAGAGTGCACTACCGTGTCACATTACTGCAATCCATACAATTTCACCCGTTATTGGATATTTCTTTGAAAGTTTGAAGCTTTTACATGATTTAGCACTTACAAATTTGTTGGTTCGTCTTTTTTTTTTTTTTTTTTTTTTTTTTTTTTTTTTTTTTTTTTTTACCGCAGTCTTCCAAGCACATTTCTGAATTTAGTTTGAGAGTCGAGTTTATAGCAGAAAAATTTTCTCGCAATTCTTGTAACTTGGATCTCTCTCTCTCTCTCTCTCTCTCTCTCTCTCCTCTCTCTCTCTCTCTCTCTCTCTCTCTCTCAAGAATGCTTTGTTCACCTGTGCTGCAAATTAGGTACTTAGTTGTAAGTTGGGTCGCAGCTAGGGTGGAGACAGAGATAAAGAGAGAAGAAAAACTGACGTAAGTGTCCAACTTCACCATAACACTTGTGTACCACCAAAACGGGAGGGGGCCGTGGCGTTGTAATACCCCATCCCATTGCCTCGTCCTACGTGGAGATATTATCTCTTCCTCTCTCTTCCGACAATGAGGTTTTAGCGAGGACCAGGTAAGTAGCACACAGAGAGAGAGAGAGAGAGAGAGAGAGAGAGAGAGAGAGAGAGAGATGATGATGATGATGATGATGATGATGACGAGGAAAATCCAACGACAGAAAGGCAATTGTCTCCAGGTGTGTGTTTAGCCATTGTACAAATTACTTTTTCCATCTGTCGTCACACTTTGGTACTCAGTCATGTGTTTTCTTTTTCTTTCTCTCGCATACGAAAGGCTAATTCCTTTTGAATTGCTTTTTATTGCCTTTCAATGTGATCACTTTCTTCTTTGTATAAAGAAATCCACTCTCACATAGCTGTGTAAATTTCTCTCTCTCTCTCTCTCTCTCTCTCTCTCTCTCTCTCTCTCTCTCTCTCTCACATATATATATAATATATATATATATATATATATACATACATACATACATATATATATATGTGTGTATATATATATATATATATATATATATATATATATATAAATATAAATATATATATAAATAATACATGTATATAGGTATTTGCCGTACGAAGATTTCTTTCGTTCGGTATCTTTTGCGTTTAATATTGTAAAGAAAATATGCAGAAAACTCTTGGAAACTATGTGACTACGTTCCAGCATTCACGATAATGAATTCCAACTTTCTGTTGTTCAGACACAGATGAGTAGAGTAAAAATTCGGTTCTATAGTCCATTTCTTTTATCGAGGCATATTTGCACCGACTCGCAGGGGTGCCCTTTTAGCTGGGAAAAGTTTCCTGATCGCTGATTGGTTGGACAAGATAATTCTAACCAATCAGCGATCAGGAAACTTTTCCGAGCTAAAAGGGCACCCCTGCGAGTCGGTGCAAATATGCATCGATAAAAGAAATGGACTATAGTGGTTTCCATTATATTTCCTTTTGGAAATATAGAATCTTAATAGGGTTTGTATCCAAAAAATGTCCAAGAGAGACGGATGGTGCATATCTATATATTTACTTGTAAATTTTCTTTTAGTCAAGACTACCAACTCTTCCGAAATGGCTTTACTGATATATAGTCAATTTCTTTTAGCGATGCAGATTTGCACCGACTCGCAGCGGTGCCCTTTTAGCTCGGAAAAGTTTCCTGATCGCTGATTGGTTGGACGAGATCATTCTAACCAATCAGCGATCAGGAAAATTTTCCGAGCTAAAAGGGCACCGCTGCGAGTCGGTGCAATATGCATCGCTAAAAGAAATGGACTATAGTTGCAATGTTTTCATGATGGAATTGCTATATAGTGTATTAACTTTTGCCAGGTTGCTGTTCCCTTTGGTGAATTAAAAATAAATAAGGAAAAGGTAGTTCGTAATATTTCTTATTCCTGATCTAGATATTAACCTCTGGCACCGTCGTTCAATTAGTTCATTATGCCTGTTGCATAAGATTTTCATAACTCTGACCATCCTTTACAATCAGATCTCCCTGGACAATTCTATCCTGTTCGTAATACTAGGCAGACAGTTAATTCTAATCTTGCTTATCCAACTAGGGTTGTAGCTTGGATTGTAATAATAATAATAATAATGTGCACTTATGTTTCTCACCAGAACGTCTAAAATTTTCAATAACATTCAGATATCACCAAAAGCTTTAGGACTTTATTAGTTAAATAACGTTTAGTTTCTCACCTCCCTCCCAGAATATATCTAATAGATTTTACTTTGTGAAATCCAGTTAATATTGCAGACTGAAATACACGCAGAGTAGACGCAGAATTACTATGACGCTATGTCGAAATGAATTTGCAGAAAAGGAAGGCAGTAGTATTTAATATCAAAGGTAATATTTTTCCATACTTCTTATTTGAAAGCTTTTTGGAATAATCTTTTCCAATCTTGTAAAGATTAAAATTTTTTTGCTGCTCTTAAGGGGCCCATACACGTTAAAAAAAAAAAGCGTCAAAATTTTGCATCAAAATTTTGATGCAAAATTAGAGTGTGTGTATGACGTTTTGACATCAAAACGTCCTCTACACATTCAAATTTTGCATCAAAATTTTGATATAAAAACTTGTGCATAAACATTTTGATGCAAAATTTTGACGCTTTTTTTGAACGTGTATTTAAGCCATTAGAAGTGCGATCACGAGGATTATAATAAGCCTTTTTTTTTTTTTTTTTTTTTTTTTTTTTTTTTTTTTTTTTTTGATTAATCAAAGCTCCTTGAAACCTGCTCATAGATCTAGTGAACAGTGTTGACTTTGAATGCATGGAGTTCTGCTCGTGCACAATAGATATAGTAACCACTAGTATGATGAATAGATTGGACATGTATTCGAAATATCAGGTCTTCTCCGAAGCATACATGAAAATTTTGATAGATGATATCGCAGATTTATTGTGCGTGTCTTTCACATTTATTTATTTATGCTATACAATGTGGTACAATCACTTGAATTTAAAAGACCTCTAAGAAAGACTGGGTCTCACTTGAATTTAAAAGACCTCTAAGAAAGACTGGGTCTCACTTGAATTTAAAAGACCTCTAAGAAAGACTGGGTCTCACTTGAATTCAAAAGACCTCTAAGAAAGACTGGGTCTCACTTGAATTTAAAAGACCTCTAAGAAAGACTGGGTCTCACTTGAATTTAAAAGACTTCTAAGAAAGACTGGGTCTCACTTGAATTTAAAAGACCTCTAAGAAAGACTGGGTCTCACTTGAATTTAAAAGACCTCTAAGAAAGACTGGGTGTCACTTGAATTTGAAAGACCTCTAAGAAAGACTGGGTCTCACTTGAATTTAATAGACCTCTAAGAAAGACTGGGTCTCACTTGAATTTAATAGACCTCTAAGAAAGACTGGGTCTCACTTGAATTTAAAAGACCTCTAAGAAAGACTGAGTCTCACTTGAATTTAAAAGACCTCTAAGAAAGACTGGGTCTCACTTGAATTTGAAAATACCTCTAAAAATAAACTAGGATTTTCTTAATTCTCACACCAACTCACTAAAATGAAGAATGTAGCCACAGATTACCGTATCACGCGACTTTGCTGTTGTTGTCGATGCTTCTCCTGAAATATTGCTAATTAATATGACTAAATAAAAGTATCCTTGATGAATAAGGTGGGAAGTGGCTTACAGTATGTTCGCTTAGCCTTCTCCATTTCACTCCAAGGCTTATTTGGGCAAAGGCAATCTCCATGGCGGATGGACCCCCGCTGTTTTTATTTCTAATGACAATTGTTGCAGAAGCCACACGGTTCCTATGGCCTGGTGTTTATGTGTGTAAGGGAGAGAGAGAGAGAGAGAGAGAGAGAGAGAGAGAGAGAGAGAGAGAGAGAGAGAGAGAGAGAGAGAGAGTTCCTGTGGCATGGTGTTTGTGTGTGTAAGAGAGAGAGAGGTTCCTGTGGCATGGTGTTTGTGAGAGAGAGAGAGAGAGAGAGAGAGAGAGAGAGAGAGAGAGAGAGGTTCCTGTGGCCTGGTGTTTGTGAGAGAGAGAGAGAGAGAGAGAGAGAGAGAGAGAGAGAGAGAGAGAGAGAGAGAGAGAGAGAGAGTTCCTATGGCCTGATGTTTGTGTGTGTGAGAGAGAGAGAGAGAGAGAGAGACGGTTCCTATGGCCTGGTGTTTGTGAGAGAGAGAGACGGTTCCTGTGGCCTTGTGTTTGAGAGAGAGAGAGAGAGAGAGAGAGAGAGAGAGAGAGAGAGAGAGAGAGACGGTTCCTGTGGCCTGGTGTTTATGTGTGTAAGGGGGAGAGAGAGAGAGAGAGAGAGAGAGAGAGAGAGAGAGAGAGAGAGAGAGAGGAGACGGTTCCTGTGGCCTGGTGTTTGTGAGAGAGAGAGAGAGAGAGAGAGAGAACCGCATTATATTTACAGGTGATGAGAGCTCGGTGCTAAAAGTCATATATTATTCAAGAACAGTATATAGATTTAAAGCTGATACGGATGACAGCATACGGAGGTATTTCATGTTACTATCTAATTGTCTCCAGATGGAATACGGGGTTAGATTATCGTTGTAACTATTTGATGCTGGTATTATTATTCATATTGCAATTGTCACTATTATTGTTATTATTGTTGTTGTTGAGTATTCGGGAGAGACTCTTTAGAGATCACACATACAACAATACAGTTTAACATCGAATTAAGGTATTTTTCACGGTTACAAACCGCCAATCACCAGGTTTTCTAAAAGAGAAAAGGCCAACTTCTAATCAACTACAGCTTTAAAAGGCCAACATAGTGGTAGAAAAAGGCCAAATATATAGTATTTAAGACGTATTTTTTTCATATTACTTAAAGCCAACCAATTTTTTTTAAAGGCCAAATTTGAGATTTTTTGGCCTGAAAAAGGCCAAACTTGCAACTCTGGTCTTGATTGATGGTCACCAGGCAGAAATAATCTTCCCTATATAATAAAGAGCAACGTGTCTGGCTATTTGTATAAATGTATTTCCTTCCCGTCACGTTTATTGACATTGCCAAGCGTATGCCTAATCGGTCTTTCCGCGTCCCTCTGGTTGAGTGGAGAGGTAGTGGTCCTAATCTCTCACAAATTGCCGATACTGCCATGTTGTAGTAATGAAAGGGGGAGGGGGAGGGAAGGGTTAAATCTGTGTGTATGTGCATATCTATTCAAATAATTAGCCGTCATTTTTTTTATGACTCGCGTACATTAACAACAGTAACAACAACAACTGCTAATGCTAACAGTAACAACAACTGCTAATCCTAACAGTAACAACAACTGCTAATGCTAACAGTAACAACATCTGCTAATGCTAACAGTAACAACAACTGCTAATGCTAACAGTAACAACAACAACTGCTAATGCTAACATTAACAACAACTGCTAATGCTAACAGTAACAACAACAACTGCTAATGCTAACAGTAACAACAACTACTAATGCTAACAGTAACAACAACAACTGCTAATGCTAACAGTAACAACAACAACTGCTAATGCTAACAGTAACAACAACAACAACTGCTAATGCTAACAGTAACAACAACAACTGCTAATGCTAACAGTAACAACAATCACTGCTACTAGAGTACGGAAATTCCGCAAGATTCACTGGGCTTCCAGTTTTTTTATTGTTAAAAGTTATCTTAATCTTCGAGATTTAGGGATTTATTTTGCTATATAGAAAATTGTGAAAATCTAAGGGAACGACTTAACATTTTTCAACCTGTGAAAACATCGTACTTATAAACCAGGTATGGTAATCAAAAGGATGATGGTGATATAATATATTTTTCTTCAATTTTTTAAAATATGGTTGCAATATTGAGATGCGAGTAGAAGAAGACTCGTACTGTGTCGTGTGAGGAATGTACAGTCATATTCGATAGTCGGGCGACACTCACAGTAGAGAGAGTCCATAAGGTTCTCCGACTTAAGTTTGTTGAGAAACTTTTTAATTTTACTGTACTGCCTCTCAATATCATTTCCTAAGAATTGTATTTATAATGAATGAATAGGATGGCGGAAGCAGTTAAGTGCAGCTTAATTTTACTGCTAGTTGCCTTTTTTAGAATGATTTATTGTTAATTTGTTCTCTTCATTTATTTCCTTATTTCCTTTCCTCACTGGGCTATTTTTCCCTATTGGGGCCCCTGGGCTTATAGCATCTTGCTTTTCCAACTAGGGTTGTAGCTTGGATAGTAATAATAATAATAATAGTAAAAGAAATACTACAATAATTTCGCCTAAAATCATAATAATGGCATATAAAGGTATTGATGATGATCACTTAAATGATAATGGCAGTAATAATATCTTTATAACAATAGTTATGAAACCTGTGTCGCCCCCCAATCTCTCATAATTTGATAAGCAAGTTTTACGTTAACTACGCTGCTTGTATGTTACAACAACAATAATAAGAATAGGGAAGTGGGGAATATAGGGAAAGGAAGAGTCCCCCTGGATACAATCCAGTTTATAGCTCAAAGGCAGGTACTCGGGATGGGAAAGATTAAGGAAATAGGGAGAAAGAGAAGCACAGGAGAAGAATAAAAGAGAGGGGCAGACCCTCTTGCGATATTAGGGAAAATGGGGTAAGGAAGAGTACCCCTGGATACAATCCAGTTTATAGCTCAAAGGCAGGTACTCGGGATGGGAAAGATTAAGGAAATAGGGAGGAAGAGAAGTACAGGAGAAGAATAAAAGAGAGGGGCAGACCCTCTTGCGATATTAGGGAAAATGGGGAAAGGAAGAGTACCCCTGGATACAATCCAGTTTATAGCTCAAAGGCAGGTACTCGGGATGGGAAAGATTAAGGAAATAGGGAGAAAGAGAAGTACAGGAGAAGAATAAAAGAGAGGGGCAGACCCTCTTGCGATATTAGGGAATTGGTGTATTGTATGTTTAATGGTTATTGGATATCATATATGGTGTCATTAAGTAAAGACCTCGAAGAGAAGGCGGAAAAGATAGAAAGATTGAGCATTATATATTGTGACGGGCCGAGAGAAGGTTGTGACTCAAAGGCAGGAAGCAATCAACTGAGTAACTTTATTAAAGAACACTCTCCTTTATTTACAAAACCTCAAGGCAACAGGAAATTTCATGTTCGAAAAACAGACAATGTTACATAGGAGAAACGCAGACATGTTTATTCTGGGTCTTTTTAGGGCGAGGGAAGAGTGCAGATACAAGCATAATATATACAAAATAATTTATGTACGATCGTGTGACACACGGTTGGTACAATATGTCAAGGTTATATTCGTGTGAATAGTCTCAACAATTATTTTGATTATTTTCATTGATGCTTTCCCATATCTCACTTGAAACTCTATGAACGCTATACTTTCAACAGGTGGCATGCGGCTTTCATATTCTCCTCTGTTACCTTCCTTTCATTAAGAATTTTATTTCCCTGATACTTTTCTATAAGCCTGGTCGCTTATCGTTTGATACCAGGTTAAAGGCAACTAACATGATCTAAGTAATAGATTTCCAGTTCCTATTCCTTCTTTATATACCACTTTCACTTTTTATAATATAATGCCATTCATATGAGGTCTTCTTCTTCTTCTTCTTTTTTTCATTTTTTGGTCCACTCATCTTTCAGTATTATAGATAAAGAAGATTTGATGCTGACACATGGATAGTTGTGGCCCGTGATTCAGAAATCTTGTAGATTTCGGTTACTATGTTCGTGAAATTGCTTGGGAAGTTATGAGAAATCCAGTTAAACTGAAAATAAAATGTATAAAAAGTCATATATTCACTGCTATGTTTGGTGACGCCATCTATTGGTACAGGAACAACGTAAAGATTTAGAATGGTTTCTGAATTGAGATTTTGCGAGGGGGGAGGGTTGGAAATCACCACTTTTATATGGTTGGGTAGAGTAAAATGCGTTATGAATGACATTGATGGAGATTGCCAGACGGAAAATTGCCTGTGGGGAAAATTGCCATTGAGACAATTGCCAGTGCGGCATATTGCAATTGTCATATTAA
>NC_090725.1:75575226-75595226 GCF_036898095.1 Palaemon carinicauda
GTGTCTCAGTCTATTTGTTCACCGTCTGTGGAAATGGTTGAAATATACTCTTTATTATGATGTTTTTACGACGATACAAGTGTCTCAGTCTATTTGTTCACCGTCTGTGGAAATGGTTGAAATATACTCCTATTTATACCGATGATACAGGTGTCTCAGTCTATTTGTTCACAGTCTTTGGAAATGGTTGAAATATACTCTTTATTATGATGTTTTTACGAGGATACAAGTGTCTCAGTATATTTGTTCACCGTCTGTGGAAATGGTTGAAATATACTCCTATTTATACCGATGATACAGGTGTCTCAGTCTATTTGTTCACAGTCTTTGGAAATGGTTGAAATATACTCTTTATTATGATGTTTTTACGAGGATACAAGTGTCTCAGTATATTTGTTCACCGTCTGTGGAAATGGTTGAAATATACTCCTATTTATACCGATGATACAGGTGTCTCAGTCTATTTGTTCACAGTCTTTGGAAATGGTTGAAATATACTCTTTATTATGATGTTTTTACGAGGATACAAGTGTCTCAGTATATTTGTTCACCGTCTGTGGAAATGGTTGAAATATACTCTTAATTATACCGATGATACAGGTGTCTCAGTCTATTTGTTTACCGTCTGTGGAAATGGTTGAAATATACTCTTATTTATACCGATGATACAGGTGTCTCAGTCTATTTGTTCACAATCTTTGGAAATGGTTGAAATATACTCTTTATTATGATGTTTTTACGAGGATACAAGTGTCTCAGTATATTTGTTCACCGTCTGTGGAAATGGTTGAAATATACTCTTAATTATACCGATGATACAGGTGTCTCAGTCTATTTGTTCACCGTCTGTGGAAATGGTTGAAATATACTCTTTATTATGATGTTTTTACGACGATACAAGTGTCTCAGTCTATTTGTTCACCGTCTGTGGAAATGGTTGAAATATACTCTTAATTATACCGATGATACAGGTGTCTCAGTATATTTGTTCACCGTCTGTGGAAATCGTTGAAATATACTCTTAATTATACCGATGATACAGGTGTCTCAGTATATTTGTTCACCGTCTGTGGAAATGGTTGAAATATACTCTTAATTATACCGATGATACAGGTGTCTCAGTATATTTGTTTACCGTCTGTGGAAATCGTTGAAATATACTCTTAATTATACCGATGATACAGGTGTCTCAGTCTATTTGTTTACCGTCTGTGGAAATCGTTGAAATATACTCTTAATTATGATGTTTTTACGATGATACAGGTGTCTCAGTCTATTTGTTCACCGTCTGTGGAAATGGTTGAAATATACTCTTAATTATACCGATGATACAGGTGTCTCAGTATATTTGTTTACCGTCTGTGGAAATCGTTGAAATATACTCTTAATTATGATGTTTTTACGATGATACAGGTGTCTCAGTCTATTTGTTCACCGTCTGTGGAAATGGTTGAAATATACTCTTAATTATACCGATGATACAGGTGTCTCAGTATATTTGTTTACCGTCTGTGGAAATCGTTGAAATATACTCTTAATTATACCGATGATACAGGTGTCTCAGTCTATTTGTTTACCGTCTGTGGAAATGGTTGAAATATACTCTTAATTATACCGATGATACAGGTGTCTCAGTCTATTTGTTTACCGTCTGTGGAAATCGTTGAAATATACTCTTAATTATACCGATGATACAGGTGTCTCAGTATATTTGTTCACCGTCTGTGGAAATGGTTGAAATATACTCTTAATTATACCGATGATACAGGTATCTCAGTCTATTTGTTCACCGTCTGTGGAAATGGTTGAAATATACTCTTAATTATGATGTTTTTACGATGATACAGGTGTCTCGATATATTTGTTCACCGTCTGTGGAAATGGTTGAAATATACTCTTTATTATGATGTTTTTACGAGGATACAAGTGTCTCAGTATATTTGTTCACCGTCTGTGGAAATGGTTGAAATATACTCTTAATTATACCGATGATACAGGTATCTCAGTCTATTTGCTCACCGTCTGTGGAAATGGTTGAAATATACTCTTAATTATGATGTTTTTACGATGATACAGGTGTCTCGATATATTTGTTCACCGTCTGTGGAAATGGTTGAAATATACTCTTAATTATACCGATGATACAGGTGTCTCAGTCTATTTGTTTACCGTCTGTGGAAATGGTTGAAATATACTCTTATTTATACCGATGATACAGGTGTCTCAGTCTATTTGTTCACAGTCTTTGGAAATGGTTGAAATATACTCTTTATTATGATGTTTTTACGAGGATACAAGTGTCTCAGTATATTTGTTCACCGTCTGTGGAAATGGTTGAAATATACTCTTAATTATGATGTTTTTACGATGATACAAGTGTCTCGATATATTTGTTCACCGTCTGTGGAAATGGTTGAAATATACTCTTAATTATACCGATGATACAGGTGTCTCAGTCTATTTGTTTACCGTCTGTGGAAATGGTTGAAATATACTCTTATTTATACCGATGATACAGGTGTCTCAGTCTATTTGTTCACAGTCTTTGGAAATGGTTGAAATATACTCTTTATTATGATGTTTTTACGAGGATACAAGTGTCTCAGTATATTTGTTCACCGTCTGTGGAAATGGTTGAAATATACTCTTAATTATACCGATGATACAGGTGTCTCAGTCTATTTGTTTACCGTCTGTGGAAATGGTTGAAATATATTCTTATTTATACCGATGATACAGGTGTCTCAGTCTATTTGTTCACAGTCTTTGGAAATGGTTGAAATATACTCTTTATTATGATGTTTTTACGAGGATACAAGTGTCTCAGTCTATTTGTTCACCGTCTGTGGAAATGGTTGAAATATACTCCTATTTATACCGATGATACAGGTGTCTCAGTCTATTTGTTCACAGTCTTTGGAAATGGTTGAAATATACTCTTTATTATGATGTTTTTACGAGGATACAAGTGTCTCAGTATATTTGTTCACCGTCTGTGGAAATGGTTGAAATATACTCTTAATTATACCGATGATACAGGTGTCTCAGTCTATTTGTTTACCGTCTGTGGAAATGGTTGAAATATACTCTTATTTATACCGATGATACAGGTGTCTCAGTCTATTTGTTCACAGTCTTTGGAAATGGTTGAAATATACTCTTTATTATGATGTTTTTACGAGGATACAAGTGTCTCAGTATATTTGTTCACCGTCTGTGGAAATGGTTGAAATATACTCTTAATTATACCGATGATACAGGTGTCTCAGTCTATTTGTTCACCGTCTGTGGAAATGGTTGAAATATACTCTTTATTATGATGTTTTTACGACGATACAAGTGTCTCAGTCTATTTGTTCACCGTCTGTGGAAATGGTTGAAATATGCTCTTAATTATACCGATGATACAGGTGTCTCAGTATATTTGTTCACCGTCTGTGGAAATGGTTGAAATATACTCTTAATTATACCGATGATACAGGTGTCTCAGTATATTTGTTCACCGTCTGTGGAAATGGTTGAAATATACTCTTAATTATACCGATGATACAGGTGTCTCAGTATATTTGTTCACCGTCTGTGGAAATGGTTGAAATATACTCTTTATTATGATGTTTTTACGAGGCTACAAGTGTCTCAGTATATTTGTTCACCGTCTGTGGAAATGGTTGAAATATACTCTTAATTATACCGATGATACAGGTGTCTCAGTCTATTTGTTCACCGTCTGTGGAAATGGTTGAAATATACTCTTAATTATGATGTTTTTCCGATGATACAGGTGTCTCGATATATTTGTTCACCGTCTGTGGAAATGGTTGAAATATACTCTTAATTATACCGATGATACAGGTGTCTCAGTCTATTTGTTTACCGTCTGTGGAAATGGTTGAAATATACTCTTATTTATACCGATGATACAGGTGTCTCAGTCTATTTGTTCACAGTCTTTGGAAATGGTTGAAATATACTCTTTTTTATGATGTTTTTACGAGGATACAAGTGTCTCAGTATATTTGTTCACCGTCTGTGGAAATGGTTGAAATATACTCTTAATTATACCGATGATACAGGTGTTTCAGTCTATTTGTTTACCGTCTGTGGAAATGGTTGAAATATACTCTTATTTATACCGATGATACAGGTGTCTCAGTCTATTTGTTCACAGTCTTTGGAAATGGTTGAAATATACTCTTTATTATGATGTTTTTACGAGGATACAAGTGTCTCAGTATATTTGTTCACCGTCTGTGGAAATGGTTGAAATATACTCTCAATTATGATGTTTTTACGATGATACAGGTGTCTCAGTCTATTTGTTCACCGTCTGTGGAAATGGTTGAAATATACTCTTAATTATGATGTTTTTACGATGATACAGGTGTCTCAGTCTATTTGTTCACCGTCTGTGGAAATGGTTGAAATATACTCTTAATTATGATGTTTTTACGATGATACAGGTGTCTCAGTCTATTTGTTCACCGTCTGTGGAAATGGTTGAAATATACTCTTAATTATGATGTTTTTACGATGATACAGGTGTCTCAGTCTATTTGTTCACCATCTGTGGAAATGGTTGAAATATACTCTTAATTATGATGTTTTTACGATGATACAGGTGTCTCAGTCTATTTGTTCACCGTCTGTGGAAATGGTTGAAATATACTCTTTATTATGATGTTTTTACGAGGATACAAGTGTCTCAGTATATTTGTTCACCGTCTGTGGAAATGGTTGAAATATACTCTCAATTATGATGTTTTTACGATGATACAGGTGTCTCAGTCTATTTGTTCACCGTCTGTGGAAATGGTTGAAATATACTCTTTATTATGATGTTTTTACGAGGATACAAGTGTCTCAGTATATTTGTTCACCGTCTGTGGAAATGGTTGAAATATACTCTCAATTATGATGTTTTTACGATGATACAGGTGTCTCAGTCAATTTGTTCACCGTCTATGGAAATGGTTGAAATATACTCTTTATTATGATGTTTTTACGAGGATACAAGTGTCTCAGTATATTTGTTCACCGTCTGTGGAAATGGTTGAAATATACTCTCAATTATGATGTTTTTACGATGATACAGGTGTCTCAGTCTATTTGTTCACCGTCTGTGGAAATGGTTGAAATATACTCTTTATTATGATGTTTTTACGAGGATACAAGTGTCTCAGTATATTTGTTCACCGTCTGTGGAAATGGTTGAAATATACTCTCAATTATGATGTTTTTACGATGATACAGGTGTCTCAGTCTATTTGTTCACCGTCTGTGGAAATGGTTGAAATATACTCTTAATTATGATGTTTTTACGATGATACAGGTGTCTCAGTCTATTTGTTCACCGTCTGTGGAAATGGTTGAAATATACTCTTAATTATGATGTTTTTACGATGATACAGGTGTCTCAGTCTATTTGTTCACCGTCTGTGGAAATGGTTGAAATATACTCTTAATTATGATGTTTTTACGATGATACAGGTGTCTCAGTCTATTTGTTCACCGTCTGTGGAAATGGTTGAAATATACTCTTAATTACACCGCTTATGTTTAAATGATGGTTTCCCTTTAAAAGAACCCTTTTAGATGCTGTGTCATGCAACCCTATTCCCCATATAAAGGGTAGCGGAATCTTGTTTTAAACTATTCTGAATAGTAATGGTTTCTTTTGTGTTTTATTACTATTTATTGCTGACTCTAAACCTCAATGTTACTATCATAATCGTTTTTACTGAAAGCTTCCAAATATAGAAGGCCCATATATACAGCAGAACATGATCATTCAGGACTAATAATTTAATTGATTAACCATTAAAAATCAAATGAAAATTAAAAAAAAAATCTTAAAATCAATTTCATAATCATAATAACACGCTGTTAATAAGACACAAGGATTAGAAAGAAATCCAATACAACAAAAATTCTCTCTCTCTCTCTCTCTCTCTCTCTCTCTCTCTCTCTCTCTCTCTCTCTCTCTCTCTCTCTCTCTCTCTCTCTCTATTTTAAGGATAATATTATGCTATATCTTTTAATAGATTCCTGCTTATTCAATTTTAATTCATTAGATTAGTGCAAAGGGTGAGAACTTTTAGAATAGAGAAAGAGGTCATCGTTCTACGACCATTTGAACTGTTTTTCGGTTTACTAATATGTCACAAGGTAATTTACAACATTTACATAAAGGGAATTTACTGGGAAATGAAAGCCATTAAACGTTTTTTTATTCCATGAATCAAATAATAAAAAAAGATACATTGATATTTATGAAAGGGGGGAGAAGAAATTCTAAAATATTTTAATTGCGTGAATCATAAAAAAAGAAAGATGTGAAGATATTCGATTCAAGTGTTTTGTGGTACGTGAACACATTTCAGGAAAAAAAAGTATATTAGAGCACGTGAAAATATAAAATTTAAGTATATAATGTAATTTTTGTAATTGGTTTCCCTATGTACGCAAAGAAATTATCATTAAATTTTCTGCTGGGCTGAAGATCTCTTACTTTAATGTTTCATGAAAAAAACGTTAAGATTTTTCGAATTTTCATTAGTTTTTACGATATACTGTAATGCCCGTGCAGCAAGCAACGCATATTATTATTATTATTACTTCCAAAGCTACAACCCTAGTTGGAAAAGCAAGATGCTATAAGCCCGGGGGCTCCAACAGGGAAAATAGCCCAGTGAGGAAAGGAAACAAGGAAAAATAAAGTATCTTAAGAAGGGTAACATTAGAATAAATATCTCCTACATAAACTATAAAAACTTCAACAAAACAAGAGGAAGAGAAATAAGATAGAATAGTGTGCCTGAGTGTACCCTCAAGCAAGAGAACTCTAACCCAAGACAGTGGAAGACCATGGTACAGAGGCTATGGCACTACCCAAGACTAGAGAACAATGGTTTGATTTTGGAGTGTCCTTTTCCTAGAAGAGCTGCTTACCATAGCTAAAGAGTCTCTTCAGATATAGAAGTATGCCTTATCTATATTTTCTTCTGCGTTGCAACTGCCAACGGACCCTACGTGAAAAAGTCGCCGAAGTAATAAGCTAAGTTCAACTCTATCATCATTCCGTTATCATATTATCTGTTTTATGCCAATTTCAACCTTATTGAGGAAAACCATTGAATATACACATGCAATTTTCACCTTTATGTGACCCCTTGGAAGCCTCTAAATACAAGTCTTCTATAAATAAAGTTAGTTGTTCGGGAGCTGCCTTTGTATTAATTAAGAAGTTTTATTCCAGCTGTTACCAAGTTGTGGAATGATCTTCCTAATCGGTTAGTTGAATCAGTAGAACTTCAAAAGTTCAAAATTGGAGCAAATGCTTTTATGTTGACCAGGCTGACATGAGTCTTTTTATTGTTTATATATGACATATCTGTTTTGGACGTTGTTAATAGTTTATATAGGACATATCTGTTTTGACGCTGTTACTGTTTTAAGAATGATATATTGTTAATTCATTCTCATCATTTATTTATTTCCTTATTTCCTTTCCTCACTGGGCTATTTTTCCGTGTTGGAGCCCCTGGGCTTATAGCATCTTGCTTTTCCAACTAGGGTTGTAGCTTGGCTAGTAATAATAATAATAATAATGATATTATTGTTGTTATTATTATTAGCTAAGGTACAATCCTGGTTGGAAGAGAAGGATGCTATAAGCCCAATGGTTCCAAACAAGGAAAAATAGCCCAGTGAGGAAAGGAAATAAGCAAACTACAAGAGAAGCAATGAACAAATAAATAAAAAAATTTTAAGATCGGTAACACCATGGAAATAGATATTCCATATATTAACTATATAAAAAAAAAACATGATAGCCTTCTCTACTCCTGTCATAGTACCGAGTAAATACGTACTAAAATATACCTACATTTTACAAGTACAGTTATAAAAAAATACAATAATAGAAATTGCCATTGTTAAGATTACAGTCGAGTTCTCAACGAGTGATCTATACCTTATTTATCTTATAGTCAATTTCTTTTAGCGATGCAGATTTGCACCGACTCGCAGCGGTGCCCTTTTAGCTCGGAAAAGTTTCCTGATCGCTGATTGGTTGGACGAGATCATTCTAACCAATCAGCGATCCGGAAACTTTTCCAAGCTAAAAGGGCACCGCTGCGAGTCGGTGCAAATCTGCCTCGATAAAAGAAATGGACTATAGTCGCACTACCTGACTGCAACGTCAATTGCAGCGGAAGTCATTCACTATGCATACGGATGTTATGTGGAATAGGAGTCGTTTATGCATTGGTACAATGTAACAGTCTGTCAAGCGTGTCATTGTAGGTAGCCTACGCTGACACTTGTGATGAGAGACGGCAGGTGATCACGCTCAATTGTACATACACAGTACTCGAGTAAGAAAAATCGTGTTTGTGTATTTCTGTACTTGTTGATAAAATTGTTAGTGAAATTAAAATAGATTTTTGTTAACTGGCCGTTAGATCTTCCCATCTTTACTAAAGTAAGGAAAAGCTAGTTTTTTTTTTCTATTTATTTTTTGGGTTATACCAAAATCCTGTTTCAACTTCGTGCACTGTGATGGGAAGTGGCGGAATTGTTTTTCGATCGCTTGTAGTGCACATTCCACTGATAACTGCAAACAGTACTAACGTTTGTTTGTAGTGCTTCTACGCAAAAAAAAAAAAAAAAAAAAAAAAAATTATAATAAAAAAAAAAAAAAAAAAAAACACACACACAATGTCTCCGCAATGTTACTTATCAGCTTTGTCTTGCTGCCCCTTCCATACCCTTCACCCACGAACAAAATTCTTTCGGTCGGCCTTCTGGCTGTCTAGTATTTAGTCTATTTGAATACTACTACTGTTTTGTTTTGTCTGTACTGTTGTATGGCTGTGAAACTTGAACTTTGAGGAAAGCAGACGAGGAGAGGTTAAAGGCTGCTGAAATATGTTTTTGGGGAAGAAGGCTGAAAATATCAGGGGCTGAGAGGAAACTGATGAAGTGATACTGGAGAGGGTTGGAGTTGGAAAAGAAGTTTTAACTTCAAACTACAGTAATGAGGAGGTACTGGTGAGGGTTGGAGTTGGAAAAGAAGTTTTAACTTCAAACTACAGTAATGAGGAGGTACTGGAGAGGGTTGGAGTTGGAAAAGAAGTTTTAACTTCAAACTACAGTAATGAGGAGGTACTGGTGAGGGTTGGAGTTGGAAAAGAAGTTTTAACTTCAAACTACAGTAATGAGGAGGTACTGGAGAGGGTTGGAGTTGGAAAAGAAGTTTTAACTTCAAACTACAGTAATGAGGAGGTACTTGGTGAGGGTTGGAGTTGGAAAAGAAGTTTTAACTTCAAACTACAGTAATGAGGAGGTACTGGAGAGGGTTGGAGTTGGAAAAGAAGTTTCAACTTCGGTGAGAGGTAGGCAAATGCGGTTTGTGGGTCAGATAGTGAAAAGACAAGAATTAGATAATCTCTCTCTCTCTCTCTCTCTCTCTCTCTCTCTCTCTCTCTCTCTCTCTCTCTCTCTCTCTCTCTCTCTCTCATAAAAATCGATGGAAGGAGGTTTAAAGGAAGGCCTTGGCAAAACTTTATGAGTGGATTGGTGAGAATGACTGGAGGAAGAATATTATTATTATTAGCTAAGGTACACCCCTGGTTGGAAGAGAAGGATGCTATAAGCCCAAAGGTTCCAAACATTTCTCTTGTTGGCAGAAAGCCGGAAATAGAGGGGGGATGGCGATCCATGATGGCTGACGTCCTTGGGGATATGTCACCTGGATGATGATGATGACTGCTATTGCCTGATACTTTTATTACTGTTGTTACTTTGATCCACATATATTATCAAATGCTTTTTTGTTGACCAGGCGGACATGAGTCTTTTTATAGTTTATTTATGATATATTTGTTTTAGATGTTGTTAATAGTTTATATATGACATATCTGTTTTGACGTTGTTACTTTTTTTTAGAATGATTTATTGTTAATTTGTTCTCTTCATTCATTCATTTCCTTATTTCCTTTTCTCACTGGGCTATTTTTCCCTGTTGGAGCCCCTGGGCTTATAGCATCTTGCTTTTCCAACTAGGGTTGTAGCTTGGATAGTAATAATAGTAATAATAATAATAACCTTCATGTTCCGTGTCCGGTCATTTAGCAACTGAATGAATGAGTGATTTGAAGTTGTCTGGCATCTCGATATCGAAGTTAACAACTGAAGGCCTACCATTCTCTTCTTTACAACATTGCATCCAATCATGGCAAAGGATTTAGTGAAGGTCAAAATTTTCTCTTGTTCATTGGTTCATTTTAAGAAGTCATTTCATGGAAGACTATTTCTTTGTAATGAGAGACAATATTGGAATTCTCTTCTTGAATCCTTTTTATGCACTTCTTACAGTTTTAATGTTTCCAATCTTTGTAGAAATGATAGCAACATATTGCCATTATCATAAGCTTTATTACCCAATGCTGTACCTTAACGTAGGCCTATTTCATTGCCTTCATCCCATTATCCCTATGGACTAATGAAAGTGACTTTAATTCTGTAATGCTTGAAGTAAGCGGAGATTTTTTTTGTCGCTTTTTAATCCAGGGTCAGACATCTTTTCCACAAAACCATTCTCCATTTCCAAACACTGATATGAGAAAAAATATAGATTCTTTATTGTTTTGTTCTTCTAAAATGAAAAAGGAATTATGTAAGAGATCTTATACTGTATGAGCACTGCAACAGTATTCTTACATACATACATATACCAAGGCACTTCCCCCAATTTTGGGGGGTAGCCGACATCAACAAATGAAACAAAAAACAAAAAGGGGACCTCTACTCTCTACGTTCCTCCCAGCCTAACCAGGGACTCAACCGAGTTCAGCTGGTACTGCTAGGGTGCCACAGCCCACCCTCCCCCGTTATCCACCACAGATGAAGCTTCATAATGCTGAATCTCCTACTGCTGCTACCTCTGCGGTCATCTAAAGCACCGGAGGAAGCAGCAGGGCCTACCGGAACTGCGTCACAATCGCTCGCCATTCATTCCTATTTCTAGCACGCTCTGTTGGCTCTCTCACATCTATCCTCCTATCACCCAGAGCTTTCTTCACTCCATCCATCCATTCTTAACCCCTGTTAAGTTGCCTCATTGCAATTCTTTAGGAATGAAGTTTCTTTTACCTCTCCATTTTTTGTCCCCAATATTTGCTATCTGGTTAGAGTACTTTTTGCCATTGATATGTCAATCGGACGTTTATAAATGAGGAAAAATATAAATTGATCTCCCGTTAGATATTTTCTCACAAATTACGTAATCTTTTACTTCAAGTAGATGAACTTGGTACATTTGAATAATTTTGTTCCTAGGAAACCATCAATTTTCTTATTACAAATTGATATACCTTGGAGCAATCCATATTGTTTTATGCGGATAAAGACATTGAAGTCTATGGGGGTATATTTATATTTTTTTATGATATGACTAAATTTTTGTTTGGAAATGAAATTTTTTTTTTTCTTTTTTTTTTTTGTAGAGACGTGTACGTAGGTAGCTAAGAAATAACGCATTTTTGGCACGAAGAGACTTCTACACAGAGGAGGGAAACTCCGTAAAGAGAAGAAAGCATTCAATAGAGAACATTTTAGGAAGATCGGTAAGAGGCCGTGCAAAGGTGACAATTAGAGATTAAGCGAATGCATCCAATTTTTGTTTTAGGTTCTTTAAACCTGTAGGTACGGATCTGCACTACGATCCATTTGAAAAGCTGGAATCGTGGTTATGTTCCTAGGTTAATTTTTTGCATTGTGACGGTGGCGAGAGAAGGTTGTGAACTCAAAGGCAGGATGCAATCAACTGAGTTAATTTATTATGGAACACTCTCCTTTATATACAAAACCTCAAGGCAACAGGAAATTACATGTTTGAGAAAATGACAATGTTACATAGGCGACACGCAGACATGTTTATTCTGGTTCATTTTAGTGCGAGGGGAGAGCGAAGATACAAGCATAATATATACAAAAGAAATTATGTACAATTGTGTGACACACGGTTGGTACAGCATCAATGAATTTCTTGCTCTGTGACGTATTGCCCTTTCTCTCACTTTACTTTGCTCTCGCCCTTTCTCTCTCACTTGACTTTGCTCTCGCCCTTTCTCTCTCGCTTGACTTTGCTCTCGCCCTTTCTCTCTCGCTTGACTTTGCTCTCGACCTTTCTCTCTCTCACTTGACTTTGCTCTCGCCCTTTCTCTCTCTCACTTGACTTTGCTCTCGCCCTTTCTCTCTCACTTGACTTTGCTCTCGCCCTTTCTCTCACTTGACTTTGCTCTCGCCCCTTCTCTCTCACTTGACTTTGCTCTCGCCCTTTCTCACTTGACTTTGCTCTCGCCCTTTCTCTCTCGCTTGACTTTGCTCTCGCCCTTTCTCTCTCACTCGTCTTTGCTCTCGCCCTTTCTCTCTCACTGGACTTTGCTCTCGCCCTTTCTCTCTCACTTGACTTTGCTCTCGCCCTTTCTCTCTCACTTGACTTTGCTCTCGCCCTTTCTCTCTCACTTGACTTTGCTCTCGCCCTTTCTCTCTCACTTGACTTTGCTCTCGCCCTTTCTCTCTCACTCGTCTTTGCTCTCGCCCTTTCTCTCTCACTCGTCTTTGCTCTCGCCCTTTCTCTCTCACTTGACTTTGCTCTCGCCCTTTCTCTCTCACTTGACTTTGCTCTCGCCCTTTCTCTCTCACTTGACTTTGCTCTCGCCCTTTCTCTCTCACTTGACTTTGCTCTCGCCCTTTCTCACTTGATTTTGCTCTCGCCCTTTCTCTCTCACTCGTCTTTGCTCTAGCCCTTTCTCTCTCACTTGACTTTGCTCTCGCCCTTTCTCTCTCACTTGACTTTGCTCTCGCTCTTTCTGTCTCACTTGACTTTGCTCTCTCCCTTTCTCTCTCACTTGACTTTGCTCTCGCCCTTTCTCTCTCACTTGACTTTGCTCTCGCCCTTTCTCTCTCACTTGACTTTGCTCTCGCACTTTCTCTCTCACTTGACTTTGCTCTCGCCCCTTCTCTCTCACTTGACTTTGCTCTCGCCCTTTCTTTCTCACTTGACTTTGCTCTCGCCCTTTCTCTCTCACTTGACTTTGCTCTCGCCCTTTCTCACTCGTCTTTGCTCTAGCCCTTTCTCTCTCACTTGACTTTGCTCTCGCCCTTTCTCTCTGTCACTTGACTTTGCTCTCGCCCTTTCTCTCTCACTTGACTTTGCTCTCGCCCTTTCTCTCTCACTTGACTTTGCTCTCTCCCTAAACCTGAACCCGAGATCCTTATTGCAAGTTCATAGCCGACGAAAGGTTAATACGAACTGGTAATGAGTTGGCGTTGATCACGTATAATTGCTCCGTTAATAATTACTCTTTCGAAATGCGGGTTTAAGACGAGTCCCTCCGGTTCCATTGGTTTTCCCAGGGTCGGTTCCATTGTTTCCTTTCACGGAGCATCATTAGTATCTGTAAATAAACCATTAGCATTGTCTCTCCGGCTTCCGCAGACAAAGAGACGTTTCTATGAAAAATTGCTCCTTACCTTTTGCTGTTCTGATTACTGCAATGGCACACGCTGGTTGTTTGTTGCTTGTTGCTTGTTGTTTTGTGGTACCTTATGTTCAGAGGGTTGTTATTGTTATCATTATTACTTGCTAAGCTACAACCCTAGTTGAAAAAGCAGGATGCTATAAGCCCAGGGGCTCCAACAGGGAAAATAGCTCAGTGAGGAAAGGGAACAACGAAAAATAAAATATTTTAAGAAGGGCAACAATATTAAAATGAATATCACTTTATAAACTATAAAAACTTTAACAAAACAAGAGGAAGAGAAATAAAATATAAGATAGAACAGTGTGCCCGAGTGCACCCTCAAGCAAGAGAAAGCAAAGTATTTGTTAGTGATGGATAATGGAAATGAACATAAATCTTATTCATTTCACCATCGATGTAAGACAACATTGGGAATTAGAATGTGCCACGTGACGTCTTTGGTGAATGTCATATTAAAATATGCTTTGTGAAATGTCTTTTGTGAAAAATCTGACATGTTGGCTTTTTTCTTCTCATTGTTGTCATTGTTTGCTGGTTCGAAGATGAATTTTTTTTTTGTCAAGGAAAAATTATTTATTTAGTTAGATATTAACACCTTCTTTTTCTTCTTCTAATGATCTTCCTAATCGGGTGGTTGAATCAGTAGAACTTCAAAAGTTCAAAGTTGGAGCAAATGCTTCTATGTTGACCAGGCGGACATGAGTCTTTTTATAGTTTATTTATGACATATTTGTTTTTGATGTTGTTAATAGTTTATATATGACATGTCTGTTTTGACGTTGTTACTTTTTTTAGAACGATTTATTGTTAATTTGTTCTCTTCATTTATTTATTTCCTTATTTCCTTTCCTCCTCACTGGGCTATTTTTCCCTGTTGGAGCCCCTGAGCTTATAGCATCTTGCTTTTCCAACTAGGGTTGTAGCTTGGATAGTAATAATAATAATGATAATAATAATAATAAATTACCTCAGTGATTACAGGTTTTGCTTCTCATTCATGCTTGTCTTATTTTTTTTTTCTCCTAGGTGGTAAAAAAGTAACCCTTTTGGTCCAGATTTATTTTCGTCTTCGTGCCTCACGGGATTCCTTATCAGTCTGTGATATTTATCTCTGATGGGATTTTTTTTATTAATCATACGTTCACTCCTGGACAGAAAATATACATAATCATGTGTGTATGCATTATGTGTGTGTGTATATATATATATATATATATACATACATATATGTATATGTATGTATATATACATATATATATATATATATATATATAATATATATATATATATATATATATATATATATAGTATATATATTTGAATTATGCCAACGATGATTTTTATTTCTCCGAGAACTTGTGAAATAACAATATCTTTATTTGGGAAGTAGCTAGTATTTTCAGTCATTATTTTTTTTTTCAGTAGCTTGAGCTACTTTTAATGCTGTAGACTTATATGTTAATTTCATCTGTCTATATTTTATGGGTTTTAGTTAATATTACAGTATAAGACTATTCGTTCAAACAGTTTGCTATACATTTATTATCGTGCAGAAACTATTTTATTATTATTATTATTATTATTATTATTGGTGTTGGCATTGTTTTTGTTATTGTTAGTGGTGAAAAATCCGATTCCTCTGAATACTTTCCTCAGTGTCACCTCACACTGACTTTGTTTACTTATATATATATACAGTATATATATATATATATATATATATGAGTGTGTGTAATGTATATATATGTATATAAAATTATATACACACACACACACATATATATATATATATATATATATATATATATATATATACATTTATATACACACACATATATATATGTATATATATATATATATATATATATGCTAATAGAATCATAAGACCTATTACCGATATGCACAAACTAATTGAAGTACACAAACATATACGAGTACATATTCATAATTATATGGACACGAATTAAAAATATGAGTATTTGAATTACACAAGATTAACTTATGCTATCTCGGTTTTCTTCAGGTAATTCCATCTCACTCATCAACGGAATTTACAGATAAAATGGTTTGGAGGAAAGACATAAGATTGCGAGAAAATTGAAAATAGATATTTTTATGGTCAGAGAATAAAGAATTATGTAGAAAACGGGAGTAGGGTAAACTACACAAAACTCTGGTCGTTTGAGAGGAGGTTCCAGGTAACTCCTAAGAAAGTGTTTCGAGGTAAGTATGTTAGGAAAAATACACATTACTAATAATTTGTGATTTATGTATTACGATCGAAAACAAACTAATAGGAACATGTGGTAGAAAACAGCAAAATACATACCAGTGTACTGTGCATTTTAATGTTACAGAGAAAAAATAATACATAAAAGTTGTTATTGTTACCGTGTCATTTGTTATTGATATCGTTATTCAATGTAACTATTTCACGATAATTTTGATATCTGGCTTAAACTCAAGCAAAAAAAAAAAAAAAAAAAAAAAAAAATTGAACATTATCTGAAACTAATAAATAAATAAACGTAAACTAAGAGAAACATTACTTCCAAACTATAATAAGAGAACAAACAAGGAAACACCCGATCATAACAATGACCGGAAGCACTACAAAGAACAAACATCCAAGATGGCCGAGAAACTTACAAAAAACAAACAGATTAGGAGACGAGGAGACAAAAAAAAGAGCGAGCCATTCTGAAAAAACGAATTCACGAAAAAAAACCTTTTACGGAGATAAGCAGAAAGCTACTCAATTTATCTGAGAGTAGAGCGAGGAAGCAAAACCATCCTGGAGAGAGAGAGAGAGAGAGAGAGAGAGAGAGAGAGAGAGTGGCAATCAATCTCGAGATGACCTGGGTAGAGAAAGAATGAATGGAAAAAGGGGGCAATGAGATATTGCTAGTTTACAGGTTAGAAAACATGAAAAAGAAAGGACTGAGGTTTTACAAAGTAGCAGGGATGTTATATTTCGTGGAATTTTACACACATGCACACACATACACAAGCACACACATACACAAGCACACACACATACACACATATATATATATATATTTATATATATACATATATTTATATATATACATATATATGTGTATACATATACATATATATATATATATATATATACATATATATATATATATATATATGTAAATGATATATACACACACACACACATATATATATATATATATATATGTAAATGTGAAGTGTATATTCATAAAGATCAGTGAAATTATAAATAAAATATTATGCATAATTGACTAACCTCACGAAGTGTTGGTAACATTAAATATAATCAATATGAGTTAATACACCTTTGGAGGGCTTTCTCTCGACTGACTAAAATAATAAATGGAAAGATTAACAATGAATGCAGCTTTGGAAAGGTCATGGTCGCTACTAGTGTTGATGATGCGGTGGTCTTGGGGAGTAGAGAGTTCGGAGGCTGTAGGGGGGAAGGGGGGGGGGGGGGGCAAAAGGGATGCCTCCTGGATGCTAGGAGTTTGGGGTTAGGTGCCCCTGGGGGTGCCAGTGCCACGGAGGGATTGCTTGATCGATGGGATTTGTCTGGGTCGGACAAACCCCCCTTTTTTCGCAGCCTCTCTGGTACCCAGGTTTGGACTCGTGACGTCTGCCAGACACGCTGTTGTCTGCCTTGTTTTCATGACGTCACTTCGGACACGTTCTTCATCTTCCCCCTCCAATTCCCTCCCTCCCTCCGTCCGTCTCTCTTCTTTCCGGGAAAAGCAAGGGGATTATTTATTTCTTATGAATGATCCTTTTAAACGAGAAAGAGGATTGTATCATCTATAATGCGTTTGTGTATATATATATATATATATATATGTATATATATATATGAATATATATATATATATTATATATATATATATATATATATACATATATATAAATATATATATATATATATATATATATTATTTTTTTGGATACCAAGTAATTTCTACAACAATAGGGCTTCCATATTCATCCTTTAACGGATGATTGTTGGTTTGACACCTTGTGCAGTATTTTTTCCATAGTGGCTGCATCATGAAATCACACGAAAGTCTCATCAGTAGCTTACTGAACTGACAGCCCACCCACATTCACTGCATGCACTGGCGCACTCCATGGATATCAAGGCCCTACAGGGTTGCCAGGTTGGCCATTTTTCAGGCCAAAAAATATCAGATTTGGCCTTTTTGAAATTGGTTGGCCTCTAGTAATATCATGAAAAAAGGTGGGCCTTAAATACTAGATTTTTGGCATTTTTCTATTAATGGGTTTGCCTATTAAAGCTGCAGTTAATTAGAAGTTTTCCTTTTCTCATTTAGAAAACCTGGCAACTTTGGCCCTTCCTTTCCAACACGTCTTTCATCCTTTTATTTTGTGTTATTTCGGTTTCCCCTCTTCTCCTTCTAAGCTATGCACTACTGGAGCCTACTGTCGTCCATCTTTCCACATGATCCAACCACCTCAAACTACTCTGATCTTTCATTTCACCTACCCTAGCCTTTGTATCATTTTTTTTTCTACTATAGTCCATTTCTTTTAGCTATGCATATTTGCACCGACTCGCGGCGGTGCCCTTTTAGCTCGGAAACGTTTCCGGATCGCTGATTGGTTGGACGAGAAAATTCTAACCAATCAGCGATCAGGAAACTTTTCCGAACTAAAAGGGCACCGCCGCGAGTCGGTGCAAATATGCATCGCTAAAAGAAAGTTTCCGGATCGCTGATTGGTTGGACAAGAAAATTCTAACCAATCAGCGATCAGGAAACTTTTCCGAGCTAAAAGGGCACCGCCGCGAGTCGGTGCAAATATGCATCGCTAAAAGAAATGGGCTATAGGGTCCACATTCCTCATGCCATCAATACTATGCAAAATCGTTCCTTTCTGCAGCCTCGACCCTTTTTCATTCGTTCGTGCTGAGTAACTTAACTTGATTTGCTTAAAGGAAATTTGGTTAAACAATCCCTCCATGCTTGTTTACCTTGCTTTACTCAGGTAACTTGAGTTGTGTACCATTTTTTTTTTCACTCATCCTATTACTTTTCGAGCTTTTCCTGTTTTAGGACATATATCACCTTTCTACATGTTATATACTTTATATATATATATATATATATATGTATATATAAATATATACATGAATTATATACAGTGTATATATATATATATATATATAAATATATACATACATATATGAATTATATACAGTGTGTATATATATATATATATATATATGCATATATATAAATTATATACAGAGTATATATATATATATATATATATTTATATTTATATATATATTGCTTGTGTGTATGTATATATTATATGTAGCCTATATATTGTTTGCCCATGCATACATTTAGTTATAATTAGATGATGAGTATATTTTGAGACAGAATTCAAGTAATTATAATTATTTGAATTCTATTTTTCTGTGTGTGCAGGAGTTTAAAGACTTATTTATTGGTTTAATGATACATACATTCATACATATACCAAGGCACTTCCCCCTATTTTTGGGGGTAGCCGACATCAAACAAATGAAACAGAAAAGGGAACACTCCTCTCTACCTTCCTCCCAGCCTGACACGGGACTCAACCGAGTTCGGCTGGTACTGCTAGGGGTGCCACAGCCCACCCTCCCCCGTTATCCACCACAGATGAAGCTTCGTAATGCTGAATCCCCTAGTGCTGCTACCTCCGCGGTCATCCAAGGCACCGGAGGAAGCAGCAGGGCCTACCGGAACTGCGTCACAATCGCTCGCCATTCATTCCTATTTCTAGCACGCTCTGTTGCCTCTCTCACATCTATCCTCCTATCGGTTATAATTAAATCACACTTTTATTGCCCATCTCTCAATATATTTCGTAACTTATGAGACAATGTTTAAATGAAAGCATAATTTGTATATAATTGTTTCCATTATAGTGAAAATGAGAGAGAGAGAGAGAGAGAGAGAGAGAGAGAGAGAGAGAGAGAGAGAGTGGATGTGGGGTGGAGGAATGTCTCAATATATTTCGTAACTTATGAGACAATTAATGTTTAAATGAAAGCATAATTTGTATATAATTGTTTCCATTATAGTGAAAATGAGAGAGAGAGAGAGAGAGAGAGAGAGAGAGAGAGAGAGAGAAAGTGGATGTGGGGTGGAGGAGTGAATGAAGTCTTCATTGGAAAACAAAAACTGAAGTATCTTACATAAATTGGCAGCCAACAAAGCAATTTTGTATTGAGGGAACCGAGCATTGCATGATATAAAATATACATTATTATTATTATTATTATTATTATTATTATTATTATTACTATCCAAGCTACAACCCTAGTTGGAAAAGCAAGATGCTATAAGCCCAGGGGCTCCAACAGGGAAAAATGGCCCAGTGAGGAAAGGAAATAAGGAAATAAATAAATGCATATACATG
>NC_090725.1:75600226-75604709 GCF_036898095.1 Palaemon carinicauda
TTCTCTCTCGTGGTTAGTTTGCTATCGCCTTTACCGCCATCATGCAAAAACAACTGTTTTTGCGTTTTGTTAGCACGCATGTCGCTCATAACCAGTGTTGCCAGGTTTTCTAAATGAGAAAAGGCCAACTTTTCAACAACGGAAGCTTTAAAAGGCCAAACTAAGAGTAGAAAAGGGACAAAAATATAGCATCTATGCCCAATGAATTTCAAAAAGTCCAAATTGATATATTTAGCATGAATAAAGGCCACAATTGAGGGGTTTGGTCTGAAAAAGGCCAACTGGCAACCCTGCTCATAACAGATCGTCTTGCCTAGGATTGTGTTATGGTCTCCTTTAGATATGTTGTGAAGTTATTGCGTTAGAACTCTCTCTCTCTCTCTCTCTCTCTCTCTCTCATATATATACTGAGAGTAACTATTAACTATTCATCTTAACAAACGACGTAATAAGCGCTGCTATATCAAAGTAATTTGAATGTTGTCTTCTACTGATGTGAGTATACCTTCTCAACCCTCTTCGTAGATTAAACCCAAAGCTTTTCTTTTGTTCATACAATTTATTGAGATCTATTTCGGTTCAGTTCGCTTTGTCTCACCTATTCCTAAGGGATTTTTTGAATTTTGAAATCCCCCCCTCTCTCTCTCTCTCTCTCTCTCTCTCTCTCTTTCCTGTCATCTTGCTGTATCGTGTTTTACCCCAACCAAAGCCTTTCTTTCGTTCATACAATTTAGTAAGATTTATTTCGGTTCAGTTCTCTTCTTTGTCTCACCTATTCCTAAGGGATTTTTTGAATTTAGAAATCCCCAAACCTCTCTCTCTCTCTCTCTCTCTCTCTCTCTCTCTCTCTCTGTATCTTTCCTGTCATCTTGCTGTATCGTGTTTTACCCCAACCAAAGCTTTTCTTTCGTTCATACAATTTATTAATTTCTATTTCGGTTCAGTTCTCTTTGTCCCACCTATTCCTAAGGGATTTTTTGAATTTCGAAATCTCTCTCTCTCTCTCTCTCTCTCTCTCTCTCTCTGTATCCTTCCTGTCATCTTGCTGTATCGTGTTTTACCCCAACCATTATCCATCCCCACCTATCCCCCCCCCCCCCCGTCCTCCACCTCAGAAATCGCATTAGTGTCTCCCTCGCCAAAATGATCCTCGTTTCTTCCTGAAGTTATAGAGGTTTAAAAAGGCTGTGGTTACCCTCTCAACTGTTATTTTGTGCCGCCGAGGAAATCGCCCGAATGGCTCTGTCTGGTCTTGCAGCTTTGTTCCGGGAGTGTGCTTAAGGGTATTTCCAGCATTTTGTATCTTTTACTCCTTTTGCTTCCTTACCATGAAAAGGCTTGGTGTATAGCAAAGAATTTCAACCTTTGAATATTTTTTAAACCCTCATGTTTTCTTCTCATTTCTTGTACTTGCAATCAGGTGTATTTTGTAAGTATTTTCAATAATATAGTTATCGATTTATAACGTTCATTTTCAATATGCTGGGCTTATGTTTTTAACCTGTATCTATTGGAGGATTTCACTTTTATTTGGGTCCTTAGAAAATTTTCTAAAGGGAAGAGTTTTCTTCACCTTCCCCCACCCACTTGTTTTTTTTGTAATATTTTTCTCTGTTGAATATTTGATATTTACGTAACATTCTTTTAAATGATTTTTGTATATTTTTTTTTTCTTTGCCCAAATTTTTATAGTTTATATAGGAAATGTTTATTTTTGTTGTTACTGTTCTTGAAACATTTTATGTTTCCTTGTTTCCTTTCCTCACTGGGTTATTTTCCCTGTTGGGGCTCCTGTGCTTATAGCATGCTGCTTTTCCAACTATGGTCAATTTCTTTTAGCAATGCAGATTTGCACCGACTCGGAGCGGTGCCCTTTTAGCTCGGAAAAGTTTCGATCGCTGATTGGTTGGACGAGATCATTCTAACCAATCACTCGTAGCTCAACAAGTACTGCTTGCCAGAACAGAGAAGCAATAAGATAATGTTAAATAGCCATTAAAGCGTGTCATAACAGAGAAAAGACCAATTGAACTAAGTGATTAAATCAATAATTAAAACAATGCTAATTTACTAGCCCATGTTGCTAATGCGCGTAGCTCAACATATACCGAATGCCAGAACAGAGGAGCAATGAGATAATGTTCAATTGTAAGCTAAATGAGCACATCGGAGCAAAGACCTGTTTAAGTAAGTGATCAAATAGATAATAAAAATAACACCAATTTAATCACCCACGTAGCTGACATGCGTAACTCAACACATGCCGCTTGCCAGAACAGAGAAACAGTGAGGCAATGTTAAATTGCGAGCAAAAGTACCTATGGCTGAGGAGAGTAGTTGAGCTAGGTGATTAATTAGATAATTAATATAATGGCATGGCTAACACACGTAGCTCAGCATGTTTACTGCTTGCCAGAACAAAGGGGAAATGGAGATAAAGTTAAATTGTGAACGAAGCGAGCCACAGTTTACTTAATATGATTAATTAGATAATTAAAATAACACCAAATTACTCACCATGTGGCTAACACTCTAGCTAAAGATGTACAATTAATGTTGAATTGTGAGCAGATCGAGCCATGGTGGAATAAAGACGAGTTGAACTAAGTGATTAATTATATAATTGAAATAACACCAAATTACTCGCCCATGTGGCTAACGAGCATGGCTCAACACATATTGCTAACGAGAATAGGGAAACAATGGGACAATGTTAAATTGCGAGTGAAGCGAGCTACAGCTGGCCTAAGACCACTTGAACTAGGAGATTAATTGAATAGTTAAAATAACTGCAATTTATTCGCTAACACATGTAGCTAATCATATACTGCTTGCCAGAGCAGAGGAGCAATGACATAGTGTTAAATTGTGAGAGAAGCGGAGCAATGAGATAGTGTTGAATTGTGAGAGAAGGGGAGCAATGAGATAGTGTTAAATTGTGAGAGAAGCGGAGCAATGAGATTGTGTTAAATTGTGAGAGAAGCGGAGCAATGAGATAGTGTTAAATTGTGAGAGAAGCGGAGCAATGAGATAGTGTTAAATTGTGAGAGAAGCGAAGCAATGAGATAATGTTAAATTGTGAGAGAAGCGGAGCAATGAGATAGTGTTAAATTGTGACAGAAGCGGAGCAATGAGATAGTGTTAAATTGTGAGAGAAGCGGAGCAATGAGATAGTGTTAAATTGTGAGAGAAGCGGAGCAATGAGATATTGTTAAATTGTGAGAGAAGCAATCCACGGCTGTGCAGAAAGCAGTTGACTTAACGCGATTAATTAGATAATTAAAAAAAAAAAAAAAACATCAAATTGCTCGCCCATGTGGCTTACGTGTGTAGCTCATGTACCGCTTGCCAGAATAGAGGAACAATGAGATAATGCTAAATAGCGAGCGAAGCGAGCCTTGGTGTTACAAAGACCTGTTAATCTAATTAATTAATTAGATAATTAAAATAATGCGCGCGCGCGCGCACACACACACACACGAATTGTCTCTTGTGGGTGGAGTAACCAAAGGGCTCCTGGCTGGTGGATGGAGCGACAAAGGAGCTTAAGATTTCTGGGTCACAAGTCAGAAAACTGGAGCCGGGGGAGACGAAAAATACTTTTCAATCTTGTCTCTGTCGGCATCACTATTTAGTCTCCACTTTATAAGAGAGAAGGCTGATTATTTGATGGTCAATTTAACTATTATCAATCGTCATACTTGAATTTGGTATCAATGCAATATTTGAAATTGGATGATGCTCAATTCACCGGTTTTTTTTTATTTGAAATCTTAAATGTTTAGAAATGTTTTTATATAATCTTTATATAAAGTTTTGTATATATATATAAATCATATATATATATATATATATATATATAATGCATAAGGACTCAGGTTTAACTCTTGTAATACAGTAAACAAACAAAAACACTATAAGTAAAGAAGCAAATTTATTTTTTTATTTCATTTAGAATTCTATGGAAGATAATTTATTTGAATATTTCCCAGTTTTCTGTACAATAAACCGACGGAGTATTGCGAAAGTTTAAATTTTATTTGAGTATACTCCACGAAAAAGTGATTCCGGTTTTTTATATATTGTACTTGGAAAAATGCCTATCAGTTCACGCTTCGCCAACTTCAATTGTTTCTGCAGCGCCATGACTCGCAATTCTCACCCGCTGTCATGTGATAGTATTTTTGCTTTCTTTCTTTCTCTCTCTCTCTCTCTCTCTCTCTCTCTCATCCAAAGTTTTTTTGTTTCATCTGTTTCTCCGTTCACGTTCCACTTTATGTTTTACTAATTTGCCAGATTCCCTCATGTTTGTATATATGTATGTATATATATATATATATATATGTATGTATGTATGTATGTATATATATATATATACTGTATATGTATATATATATATATATATATGTATATATATATTTACATATATATATATATATGTATATACTGTATGTATATATATATATATATATATATTTACATA
>NC_090725.1:75607709-75612709 GCF_036898095.1 Palaemon carinicauda
ATCAGTAGAACTTCGAAAGTTCAAAGTTGGAGCAAATGCTTTTTTGTTGACCAGGCGGACACGAGTCTTTTTATAGTTTATTTATAACATATTTGTTTTTGATGTTGTTAATAGTTTATATATGACATGTCTGTTTTGACGTTGTTACTTTTTTTAGAATGATTTATTGTTAATTGGTTCTATTCATTTATTTATTTCCTTATTTCCTTTCCTCACTGGGCTATTTTTCCCTGTTGGAGCCCCTGGGCTTATAGCATCTTGCTTTTCCAACTAGGGTTGTAGCTTGGATAGTAATAATAATAATAGTAATAATAATAATAATAATGATAATAATAATAATCATTGGTGGAATATCTTATTGCTCACCACTACATGAGGTGACACAGTACGCTTGCCATTTAGGGTTAAGATAGAATCTTCAATTATATTACCTGGGGACAGTTACTAACATCTCGAATAATAGAATTTTTTCTTTGGTATGGAATGAGGAATAATATTTTGAGACACAGCTGAGTCAGGTAAAAGTGAAATTACCGATTATTATTATTATTATTATTATTATTATTATTATTATTATTATTATCCAAGCTACAACCCTAATTGGAAAAGCAAGATGCTATAAGCCCAGGGGCTCCAATAGAGAAAAATAGCCCAGTGAGGAAAGGAAATAAGGAAATAAATAACTGAAGAGAACAAATTAACAATAAATCATTCTAAAAAAAGGAATGTCAAAAGAGATATGTCATATATAAACTATTAACAACGTCAAAAACAAATATGTCATATATAAACTATAAAAAGACTCGTGTCCGCCTGGTCAACAAAAAAGCATTTGCTCCAACTTTGAACTTTTGAAGTTCTACTGATTCAACAACCCGATTAGGAAGATCATTCCACAACTTGGTAACAGCTGGAATAAAACTTCTAATGAGAGATGAGGTTAAAATGACTTCTCGTTGGCATGTTAAGTAGATCTCGAACACATTGTCTGAGTAAATTTAGGCTCCAGATAATTCGATAACGAAACCCACCAGTACGATACTAATTCAGTATTAGTAACTCATGTTATGATGTTAATTTTGTACAAGTAGATATATGAAATCATCCTTGTATACTTGACCACTAGCACAGAGTTCTCTGTGCAATGTAAGTATAAAGCATATGGAAGTATTGATGGAAGTATGCATGTCACACATACACACACATACATATATATACATATATATATATATATTATATATATATATATATATATATATATATATATATATATATATATATATATATATATATAGTTGGATTGCTATGTAAGCAACATGATTTTAATATGTAAACTTATCTATTCCGTTATAAAGAGAGATATAAGCGGATTTCGACTCTGTTGTGTATATTCCTATTTTTGTATTGAAAAAAAAGTTTGAAAAAAAAATGTGGCTATTCATCTATTTACTCGATTTCCTTTTTAGTTCGAAACGTTTCAAAACAATCGTTTCCTTATCATTCTGCCGAGAAGCACAGCCGTCACAGCATTGCTGGAAATTAAAGTTTCACCATGCATTACTTGCATTAAAGTTTCACGGTGGTTAAAGGAGACCAATCCTCCCCTTGCAGTAGATGCAAAATGACAAATTGTTTTGACGCTCGTACGCAAAAGTACTTCAGCTTCAAAACGTTTTCTTGCAAATCCTTTAGTCGAATGAGCTCCTCCAACATCGTCATCTTTACAATGCCAAATTGTTACATTTGTCAGTTTGATTGTCATTTTCATCAGCACATTGCTATTTTCAACAATACAGTTTTCATCGTGTTCAATATCACTCATGTTAGTTGTCTCGCTACTATTCACTCTTTCGATAAAATCCGTTTATGTCCATTAGTATCTTTTTCATATTCTATGATAATTGTTTATTAACCTAAGTGTCATTTTCATCTGAACCAATGTTATTTCTGACTACTCATTTTTCATCTTCTTGAACCTGATTTTCATCGTCATTAACATTGTCTTTTTCAGAATCAAGAAAATATTTGTAATCCCACCATCGTCATCTTCATCTTCCGTAGAGTAACTCCGTCATTATCTCTAGCTCAAATATTTTCTTTTGAACACTTCTGCAGTTTCACCAACTCCCTTTTCACCATCACCACTGATATTTTCATTGCCATCTCCCCCATAAGAAGTTCATAACATTTGACATTTAAAGTCATCTATGAAAACATTGTTATCTTTATTTGTTGATATGTAGTATCAACTACATTCATACGACCTTCACACGTATCACTTCAACAATTTTATTGAATCGATTTTTTACAACACTTGCTATTTCTGTCGATATATTTTTTTTTTGTCTTCACTGACACTTATTTTACACCAACATTTTTTTAATTTGTTAGTAATGATGGTGGACTGGAAAATATTGTTTTTTGAAGATAAGCCTTTAAAGAAGCAAAGTTACCCTGTTAAAAAACCGTGATTTTAATCGGAAATTCTCCATAAAAATATAATGTTTTCAGCCGTGTTTCAGTAAAATGCAGGCGACCGTAATTTTACCATACTTTGTTATTATTCTTTACTGGTAGGCTACCTAATAGCACTCCTTTAAGTCAATATATCCGTTTTTAAAACTGTAAAAATCCTGGAATAAATGTTGCCAGGCATTTACCGTTTTTTAATGCACATTTTTAACAGTGTATCTGAAAGGAAAAGGAGCGAGACAAAAGTATAAGAAAAGAGTAAAAACATGACAGTGTTTGATAAAAAAAAAAGGTATTATACGTACAGGGTAAAAAATAAAACGGAAAAGCTCCTGAGGTAACAGGTGTGAACTATTAAAGCAAGTAACCTCTACATACTATTTGGTGAAGGATGATTTCTGTTGTTGTTTTGCATCATCAACCAATCGACACCTATTCAGTTGGACATCTGGTTCTCTTCCAGCCCAGGGGCCCCAACAGAGAAAATAGCTCAGTGAGGAAAGGAAATAAGGAAAAATTGAATATTTCAAAGAATAGTAACAATCCCAAAACAAATATTTTCAATATAAACTATAAAAACTTTAACAAAACAAGAAGATAAAGTAGATAGAATAGTGTGCCTGAGTGTACCCTCAAGCAAGAGAACTCTAACCCAAGACAGTGGAAGACCATGGTACAGAGGCTATGGCACTACCTAAGATTAGAGAACAATGGGGCTTTATTAACTGTGTGAAAAGTTCCTAAATTACATGTATAGGTGCGGGCTAACATTTTTTGTTATTTTCTTTAGTGCTTTTGGAATTGGTTTCAAAATAATATCTCTCTCTCTCTCTCTCTCTCTCTCTCTCTCTCTCTCTCTCTCTCTCTCTCTCTCTCTCTCTCTCTCAGTATCATTGTTGAGAGAAGACTTGAGTTGCAGAATGATAAACCAAATATATTTTGTATTTTTTCCATTATGGCATTTTATATATGTTATTGTTTTCAAGGTGGAAATATGTAAACTAGATGATAAAAACCATATGTACAAGGGTTGTAAAGGAAGATCCGTGTTTTTTTATCATTCATGTACCATACTGTATAGGTATTATTACTTATTTTGTTAGAATAAGTAATAATGAAGTGTGAGACAGGTAGATGGAGAAAGCTGGCCAGAAACATCGACCGCACATAGAGGTGGGAAAAGATGCAGACAAAGAAGAAGAAGAAGAAGACTGTTTTTTATCGTTTTTCGATTGATTTGCATCGTAAAGTAGATGATTTACAAGCAACATGATGAAATTTGGGGTAAAGTGGTTGTGATCGAGACCCTTATGAAGTGGGGTAAAGTGGTTGTGATCGAGACCCTTATGAAGTTTTTAAAAGAAATTTACATTTTACTAAAATCTAAATATTATATTTATTTAAGTGCAAATGTGTGGGTAAGATGTTTTTATTTTTAAATTTGATAATGCTTGTTAAGGATATCAAAGTATTCCCGCATTTGTTTGTGTTTTTTTCATCTTTGTAATTAAAAATTGTATTCTTTATTTCACACGGCGGTGTTAAATTGCCTACCGAACCCCAATACAAAGCCATTTGTCAAACTCCACATTCAATTAGATACCAATTTAGAGATGGAATTATTTATGTGATCACGTGACGTGGTTGATCCAGAAGAAATTTTTTTTAAGGGTTTAATCCTGTATGAAAAAGATAAGGGATGAACTCGTTAGAGATCTTTATCATGTTTCCACTAGAGTCACCGTGATGAATGAAATCTTAATTCTTATGTATATATAGGCATATATATACTGTATGTATATATATATATATATATATATATATATATATATATATATATATATATACATATATACATATATATATGTATATATGTATATATATTTATATATATATACTGTGTATATATATTTGTGTATATATATATGTATATATATATATAGTATATTATATATAAACAAATATATATATATATATATATATATATATATATATATATATATATATATATATATATATATATATATATATATATATGCGGTGTGTGTATATGTATGTATGTGTATGTATCTATCTTCTGCAGCGTATGTACACAATATCATCCAGTGGAATTAATCGAAAAGCTGTCAATTTCCCCGAGTGCAATAAGGCACAAGTATCATTGTTAATCCTCCGTGGAATTTCGGTCGAGATTGAATTTTCTTCGGCTTTTTTTTTTTTTTTTTTTTTTTTTTTTTCAATTGACTAACTCAGGTAGGAAGTCGCTGCAATAGCATTATCATTTAGACAAATTTCTTCCTTCTTGCTTCTTCCTATCCTCCTCCTTCCCCCCTCTCTTTTTTATGTCGCCTTCTAAAATCCCATTGGGATAATGAGGTCTTCCAACGACCTACTCTTCCCCTGTCGGTAAACGATGGGCTGTCTTAGAGTCTCGTCGATCTGAACTCAGTTTTGTGGAGATTTTATTTTCTTTAAGGATAAATATTATTGAAACTTACCTTAATTCATTAATTTCGTATTGCTTCTTC
>NC_090725.1:75622709-75632264 GCF_036898095.1 Palaemon carinicauda
TATATCAGAGTTTATTTCGCACTTATCTAATTGACATTGTATTTTATCTTAATATATTCTATTTTATATAATTTTTCTCCTCTATAGATTTTTTTTCTTCCTTCGACGTTTCTTTTTCACAGTATGCAGTTTTTTTTCAGCTTTTGTTGCAGTCAGGGTAATGATTATAGTTATATTAACCATAATGATGATATCATTGTTGATATATATATATATATATATATATATATATATATATATATATATATATATATATATATATATATTGCATATGCGTATGTAGATATGTAATATATGTATATATCATATTTATATGTATATATATATATAATTTACACATACATACATACATACATACATACATAACGAACATTAAAAGAAAAAACCCGCCGTCACGATCAAAGTGAATTTATTTTGATGTTTCCGAATGGACCATCTCCTTTCCTATTCAGAGGAGTAAAAACATAAAATATTTGGAAAAGATTGCTGATGATTCCCGGGAAAATTTAAAGCCCCTTGTTTTCGTGATTGTGGGGTTTTAATTACAGTAGCGCATGTTCACATATGATATAGTCTGTATACCTTTAGAAGGGTGTGTTGAGTCTAATGATTCTCCGTAAGTATGTTGATTTACTTACCATTGCTGATGATGGTACTTATTTACGGTTGGATCAACTAGTGTACAGCAGGTATGGAATCCATCTTAAACCCTACCCCTTTACTACCACTGAACCATGGTACCCATATAGCGTACCTTTTCACTATATGCCTTTTCCCTAATAAGGGCTATTGGCAGACTGAGTAACAGCGTGCTAGAAATAGGAATGAATGGCGAGCGATTGTGACGCAGTTCCAGTAGGCCCTGCTGCTTCCTCCGATGCCTTAGATGACCGCGGAGGTAGAAGCAGTAGGGGATTCAGCATTATGAAGCTTCATCTGTGGTGGATAATGTGGGTGGGTGGGCTGTGGCACCCTAGCAGTACCAGCTGAACTCGGTTGAGTCCCTTGTCAGGCTGGGAGGAACGTAGAGAGTAGAGGTCCCCTTTTTTGTTTTTGTTTCAATTGTTGATGTTGGCTACCCCCCAAAATTGGGGGAAGTGCCTTAGTATATGTATGTATGTATGTATAAATGGTGGATATAAGGTGATGTTGCTAACCCCTCGTTCTGCCTCCGGAATATTTTAGGGGACTTAGCTAATTCTTGTGGACACCCATCCAATTGCTGACGAGACCAAACGATTTTAAGCTTCACTGATTGAACGACCAGTACCATATGTACAGTATGTATTATGTGTGTGTGTGTATGCATGTATGTATGTACATTTATAGTCCAAATTTTATTATACTTGCTTTACTTTCGATTTATGCTCGTTCCATTAAAAACAAATGTGTCACTGTTGACATAAACAATTGATCATGTACTGTACCAACCGTGTGTCACACGATCGTACATAAATTATTTAGTATATATTATGCTTGTATCTGCGCTCTTCTCTCGCACTAAAAAGAACTAGAATAAACATGTCTGCGTTTTTCCTCTGTAACATTTGTCTGTTTCTCGAACATGAAATTTCCTGTTGCCCTGAGGTTTTGTATATAAAGGAGAGTGTTCTTTAATAAAGTTACTCAGTTGATTGCTTCCTGCCTTTGAGTCACAACCCTCTCTCGGCCCGTCACAATGCCTAATAGATAGTGGTCAGTGATGGGTCTCAAGAAGCCTTGGAAAGAGCTTGGATTGTGCAACCCTATCCACAGTAATTGCTTAGAGCAGGAAGACTAGAACCTTCTAGATGATGCAATTTCGGAATAATTGCTTGGCTAGATCATGCAAAATCAATGCTCGCTAGACTTAGCATGGCGGCTTTATCATGGTCTGCAATGCACTAAATCTCGCCTTTTGAACAGTATAAGCTTGGCGGGGAATGTAAGGAATAGATCTATCAACGTTATATATTCCAAAGACTGGCTTACGTGTGAGTATGTGAGTTCCTATTCACAATAATACAAGGACATTAATTGATTTTCGCCCAAATGAGAGGAGAGTAGAATATATATGACGAGATCTAAGCGGGGAAGATATATTTGAAAATAATTTCTTATATATCACACAAAAAGAAAACAAAGGTTATGATAAATTTCAAGGATTGTTGTCTCCTCCTAATACGCTCCACAAACACTTAACAGTAGCTAATATACTCTGACCAATCCTGCGATACAATGTATATATATATATATGTATATATATATACAGTATATATATATATATATATATATATATATATATATATATATATATATATGTATAAATGTATATATATATATGTGTGTGTGTGCGTATATATATATATATATATATATATATATATATTTGTATATATATATCTATATATTTGAATATATATATTATATGTGTATATACATACAGTATATGTATATGTATATATATATATATATATATATATATGCATATATATATATGCATATATACAAATATATATATATATATATATATATAGATATATATATATATATATATGTATATATATACATATATATATACACACATATATATATATACATATATACACAGTATATATACACTGTTATTTACTTCTTATCCTTTGGTGTTGCAGGGCTTGGTTGGTTACACATAACAGTATATGAACACGACTAGTTACATTCTCATACAATTTTCGTATCCATCTGTCAAGCCTAGGCGTGTTGCCGTGTAGAAACTAGAAAGAAATATGGATTTTCCTCATGAAAATTGTACGGTACTGCTTCAGTGGATAAGACACACCAGAAACTCGACCGCTCGCCAACTTATATTCATGCACAGTATATATCGATGCGCAATTCATGCACACGTACACATGCAGGCATACGTTAATGAACACACTTTATTTCATGCTTGTAATTTGCAACGTTGTGACTAGTGTTCCGTTGGTTTCATGAAATTCAGTAATAAGAAAACGTGATTTAAAGAAATTAGCCTTGAAACGCAACTGTACTGGGGAGCTTTTGGAATATGGCAAAATTGGATGGATTATGCATACTATTTTTTTCTTCCTTGTAAGTTACAGATTTAAACAACAGTTACCAATGTGTTTGTCAAGGTCAAAATGATAGTTAAGATACAATTTTATGGGTTACTGATTTATCTTCATCATCAGTTTATGGAGAGAGAGAGAGAGAGAGAGAGAGAGAGAGAGAGAGAGGAGAGAGAGAGAGAGAGAGAGAGGAGAGAGAGAGAGAGAGAGAAACAACAGTTACCAATGTGTTTGTTAAGGTCAAAATAATAGTTAAGATACAATTTTATAGGTTACTGATTTATCTTCATCATCGATTTATGGAGAGAGAGAGAGAGAGAGAGAGAGAGAGAGAGGAGAGAGAGAGAGAGAGAGAGAGGAGAGAGAGAGAGATAGAGAGAGAGAGCCAGTTGTGTGACTTCATGGAAAACCAAGATTTTTTCTCCAATGTAACATGTTGTAAGATGATCTAGATGCGTAGAGAGAGAGAGAGAGAGAGAGAGAGAGAGAGAGAGAGAGAGAGAGAGAGAGAGAGAGAGAGCGCCAGTTGTGTGACTTCATGGAAAACCAAGATTTTTTCTTCAATGTAACATGTTGTAAGATGATGTAGATGCGTTCAGCAATATTTTCATTATTTTCTCCATAAAATAAACTTCAAATTTTCATAATTGTTGTTTAGATGTTTTTAAATTTCTTCTCGTTTTCGTTTGTATGAATGCACTGCCGTTACATAAGGATGGTTTATTTCGTTGTAAGGATATCATGATAAAAGCCATTTGTTATTGCCTGAAACAGCTGTCTGCAAATTTGAATAAATGCAGCAGCACAGTGATAAATTATGCCTTTTCCTTCAAGATTCTAGCTTTGAAAACAAGGAAAAATACAGAAAACTAGAAGAGTGTTGGCTTAATATGATTGATGCCACTAGTGCTCTCTCTCTCTCTCTCTCTCTCTCTCTCTCTCTCTCTCTCCTCTCCTCTCTCTCTCTCTCTCTCTCTCGTAATTTTTGGAAGATAGGAAACTAAAGAAGGTATCATAAGATAGTTTGTGACATATTATGTTTGTGAAAGAAAGCTGGTAGAAATGTGTGAGTGTCGGGAGCATTATTATTCTCTCTCTCTCTCTCTCTCTCTCTCTCTCTCTCTCTCTCTCTCTCTCTCCTCTCTCTCTCTCTCTCTCTCTCTCTCTCTCTTGTAATTTTTGGAAGATAGGAAACTAAAGTAGGTACCATAAGATAGTTTGTGACATATTATGTTTGTGAAAGAAAGCTGGTAGAAATGTGTGAGTGTCGGGAGTATTATTATTCTCTCTCTCTCTCTCTCTCTCTCTCTCTCTCTCTCTCCTCTCTCTCTCTCTCTCTCTCTCTCTCTCTCTCTCTCTCTCTCTCTTGTAATGTTTGGAAGATAGGAAACTAAAGTAGGTACCATAAGATAGTTTGTGAAATTATGTTTGTGAAAGAAAGCTGATAGAAATGTGTGAGTGTCGGGAGCATTATTATCTCTCTCTCTCTCTCTCTCTCTCTCTCTCTCTCTCTCTCTCTCTCTCTCTCTCTCTCTCCTCTCTCTCTCTCTCCAATGAAAGATGCTTTTAGTTTGGCCACCCAAAATTTCTAAAGTTGTCTGTTTTCGTTCAGGCCTTGTTTGTGTCAGAGCTCTACAGGATATGAATATCTTTTCATTTCAATTTTGGCCTTCTTTTGTGCGTATTGGAATCAGTAATAAACCATTGATTATCATATTCGCCTGAATTTTTTTTTTTTTTAGTCTGAATACTGGTTAGTCTGATAATTTTACCGAAATAAGATTGCTGTTTTTTGAACGCTTTGACACTGATATAACATAGCTGTCCATCTTTTTATGCTTTAAGAAATTTCTATCTATAATGGATATATGTATCTATCTGTATCTCTTAAATTTTTTTTTATGAAACTGTGAATGTAGTAAGTCCCTGTTTTTCGCCATTTTTATGCAGCATATAGTTTTTTGTCAGTTTTTATTTTTTGCTCTTGTTATTGACGAGTGTGTTACACGTTTCTCTAAAGACTTCGTAGGTTTAATAAAACTGTAACGAAAATTAAATTTTCAGTTTTATAAATCAAGTTAATTCATTTTTGGTCGTATGTATGTATGCATGTATGTATGTACATTTACAGTCCAAATTTTATGATACTTGCTTTACTTTCGATTTATGCTCATTCCATTAAAAACAATTATGTCACTGTTGACATAAACAATTGATCATATACCTAATAGATGGTGACAAAAACAGTTGATCATATACCTAATAGATAGTGACAAAAACAGTTGATCATATACCTAATTGATAGTGACATAAACAGTTGATCATATACCTAATAGATAGTGACAAAAACAGTTGATCATATACCTAATAGATAGTGACATAAACAATTGATCATATACCTAATAGATAGTGACATAAACAGTTGATCATATACCTAATAGATAGTGACATAAAGGAGTATTCATGTATGAAAGTTTATATTAAACGTTTAGGAAAGGCATGAATTATTTCATATGATCTCCAATGCTATTTCCCAAGCCCTTATTATTATTATTATTATTATTATTATTATTATTATTATTATTATCATTACTATCCAAGCTACAACCTTAGGGGCCCCAACAGGGAAAAATAGCCCAGTGAGGAAAGGAAATAAATAAATGAAGAGAACAAATTAACAAAAAATCATTCTAAAAAAGGCAACAACGTCAAAACAGATATGTCATATATAAACTATTAACAACGTCAAATCAAATATGTCATATATAAACTATAAAAAGATTCATGTCCGCCTGGTCAACAAAAAAGTATTTGCTCCAACTTTGAAGTTCTACTGATTCAAATACCCGAGCATGGCATTCCCTGCACTTTTCGGTGTTTATCCCAGCATGTTGTGGAGCTGCATCCGGTGAGAGTGCATAGTCGCTTATGGTATCTTCGTGAGCTTTATCGGATTTTGGCCGCGTTACTCAGGATTGCGAATGTGTATAATGGCGAGTCCAGTAGCTTGCAATCGATTGTCCCTTGTATGACTTCTGTGGTATTATTTACCCCCCTCCCCCTCCCCCCCCTCTCTCTCTCTCTCTCTCTCTCTCTCTCTCTCTCTCTCTCTCTCTCTCTGCTATTGTTTATGAAATTAGGTTTTGTATATGGAGATGACAACGACGATTATATGTATGTATATATATATATGTATATATATGTTTATATATATACATATATATATATATATATATATATATATATATACATTTACGTATATATATATATATATATATATATATATATATATATATATATATATATATATATATATATACATTTACGTATATATATATATAAGATAAATTTTTGCACATTTAAATGTGTTTCTTTCATATTTCAAATAAGCCATATATATTAATACATTAAAGTCTGGATTCTCTTAACGACCTCGGGATCAGTGCCCCAGGTGGAACCGCCCAAAGACTATAATATCAGACCGGCGGGGATTTGAACCCTCGTCCAGGATATCTGTATGCCAGTGACCATATAGATTGATATGCAGCCTGCATCCTACAACCTGGAATGTCACGTCAATTGCTCAAGTTATATTTGGTCAGGTAAAATAAAAAGCAATGGGCCTGATAAGTACCTGGCTATCTGATCACTGAGAATTGTCAAATGCCCCCTGGTGGCACATGCTGAAGAGAATGACAGCGGTTTGCAAGTCTAAAGATTGCACAAAAATCAGTCAAGGGGAGGAGCAGGTCTTTTAAGCTGTTGCACAATGTCCTAGAGACCTATAGTCCATTTCTTTTAGCGATGCATATTTGCACCGACTCGCGGCGGTGCCCTTTTAGCTCGGAAAAAGTTTCCGAATCGCTGATTGGTTGGTGCACCGACTCGCGGCGGTGCCCTTTTAGCTCGGAACAGTTTCCTGATCGCTGATTGGTTAGAATTATCTTGTCCAACCAATCAGCGATCCGGAAACTTTTCCGAGCTAAAAGGGCACCGCTGCGAGTTGGTGCAAATATACATCGCTAAAAGAAATGGACTATAGTATCAATACATGATTAGCGCAGACGCCCATATCCACCCAAGCGAGGAGCAATTAAGACCAGTTAATGGGTTTTGATGTCTCAGTAGGTATGGTAGACAGTTCTGTACCAACCGTGTGTCGCACGATCGTACATAATTCATTTTGTATATATTATGCTTGTATCTTCGCTCTTCCCTCGCACTAAAAAGAACCAGAATAAACATGTCTGCTTTTCTCCTATGTAACATTGTCTGTTTCTAGAACATGTAATTTCCTGTTGCCTTGAGGTTTTGTATATAAAGGAGAGTGTTCTATAGTAAATTAACTCAGTTGCTTTCACGCTGCCTTTGAGTTCACAACCTTCTCTCGGCCCGTCACAGTTCTATCTTGTTCGTAATACTAGGCATGCAGTTAATTCTAATAGTCATGCCTTCTCCATCACGAGGCTCAATACTACACAGCTCTCTAGAAGTTTTATTCCAGCTGTGACCAAGTTGTGGAATGGTATTCCTAATTGGGTAGTTGAATCTGTAGAACTTCAAAAGTTCAAACTTACAGTAAATGTTTTTATATTGGACAGGCTGACATAAGTCCTTTTATAGTTTATAAATGAAATATCTGTTTTAATGTTTTTAATATTTTTAAAATATTTTATCTTAATTGTTCATTACTTCTTATATCGTTTATTTATTTCCTTATTTCTTTTCCTCACTGGCTATTTTCCCTGTTGTAGCCCATGGGCTCATAGTATCTTGCTTTTCCAACTGGGGGTGTAGCTTAGCTAGTAATAATAATAATAATAATAATGATAATAATAATAACGGCGAAATGTTCTGAAATCGGAACCCTCAGAATGCGAGTCGCGGCCGATGCCTCCATGTCTAAGAGGAGATCAAAAGATGGCTGAATATTTTGGATCCCATGACTGTTTTGATATAGAATTAATTATCGTAGCTGATGTACCAACCGTGTTTCACACAATTGTACATAATTCCTTTTGTATATATTATGCTTGTATCTTCGCTCTTCCCTCGCACTGAACGAACATGAAAATTCATGTCTGGTTTTTCCTCTGTAATATTGTCTGTCTTGTGAACTTATGTCCTGTTGCCTTGAGGTTTTGTATATAAGGAGAATGTTCTACAATAATATAACTCAGTCGTTTCCAACCTGCCTTTGAGTTCACAACCTTACTCGGCGCCGTCACACTGATAAGGGATTCTTTTTTGGCTAATATCCGATGCCAAGGTTTAAGCCATGTTAAATCTTCTGTCGATTAGCTTATGCACGATTAAAGGAGATAAGGTAGACTCAGTTGAACAGGTATTGAGAATTTTGAAATACAGTGGAAGAGAATCGAATGATACAGTGTGATTGTGAAATTCTGAAAATCTTTGATAAATAGGATAGTGTTATGTACCGCAAGTGGATTTGAGTCAAGACCAAACAATACAGTAAATGGTCTGGTAGAATTAATTTTAAAGGATATTCATCGGTTATTAATAGTTTGAAATACTTACATTTTATCAATTTACAAATGACGTTTGAATGAGAATGGAATAAATGAATGAAGGAAATATATATATATATATATATATATATATATATATATATATATATATATATATATATATATATATGTGTGTGTATATAATATATATATATATATATATATATATATATATATATATATATATATATATATATATATATATATATATATTATATAATGTGTGTATATATATACATATGTGTGTTTTTACAGTAAATGGTCTGGTAGAATTAATTCTGAAGGATATTCATCGGTTATTAATAGTTTGAAATACTTACATTTTATCAATTTACAAATGACGTTTGAATAAGAATGGAATAAATGAATGAAGGAAAATGTCGCAAGAGGATGTTGATTTATGCAAATCGAATATACCGAACAATTGTTTAGAATTCTACGATCAGTAAGATATGGCAGCTATAAGAGCAAATTTTCAGATTGTCTTTTTATTTCTCGTGGATGAAAATAATTTTCTCGTTACGCATAAATTGTAGGATGTCTGTCACTCGTTATGTGGCGATATTATTATTTCCTTGTAATTTGGAGAAGAAAAATAAAATGTTTTTTCATTTTATCCCTTTGTAAAAGTAATAGTTTTAATCTATGGGTACAATTTTTGTCGATGTGTTAGCTGTGACCTTCTTATACCATTTTTAACCTTTTATTTTTTGTGAAAATACCTTGCGAAACTCTCTCTCTCTCTCTCTCTCTCCTCTCTCTCTCTCTCTCTTTCTCTCTCTCTCTCTCGCTTTTATCGTTACTACTCTGATTTAAAGTTTGAGAAACTAGAGATTCACATGAAGGGTAAATTTGGTAAACATGAAGTTGTTTTTAGGCACCTGAACTTGAATTTTGAATGTCCGTACGACACAACTTTAAAAATATTTAAACTTATTTATGGCTTTCTTCACTCACTTTTCATGCTTTCCTTC
>NC_090725.1:75632764-75640264 GCF_036898095.1 Palaemon carinicauda
CATTCATGTAATTTCTCCTATGTTCCCCCTTTAGTTGTTAATAAGGACAAATAGCAAGGCTTTTCTTTTTGCTGTGACACCTTCTGTTCTTTTCATATAACTATTAAGTATTTAACTCCCTTAATACTTGCCTCTAAGCTCTTTCTTGGTCCTCTATGATAACATTCATGTAATTTCTCCTATGTTCCCCTTTAGTTGTTAATAAGGACAAGGCTTTCCTTTTTGCTGTGACACCTTCTGTTCTTTCATATAACTATTAAGTATTTAACCTCCCTTAATACTTGCCTCTAAAGCTCTTTCTTGGTCTCTATGATAACATTCATGTAATTTTCTCCTATGTTCCCGTTTAGTTGTTAATAAGGACAAGGCTTTTCTTTTTGCTGTGACACCTGTTTTTTCATATAACTATTAAGTATTTAACTCCCTTAAATACTTGCCTCTAAGCTCTTTCTTGTTCTCTATGATAACATTCATGTAATTTCTCCTATGTTCCCCTTTAGTTGTTAATAAGGACAAATAGCAAGGCTTTTCTTTTTGCTGTGACACCTTCTGTTCTTTCATATAACTATTAAGTATTTAACTCCCTTAATACTTGCCTCTAAGCTCTTTCTTGGTCTCTATGATAACATTCATGTAATTTCTCCTATGTTCCCCTTTAGTTGTTAATAAGGACAAGGCTTTCCTTTTTTGCTGTGAAAACCTGTTCTTTCATATAACTATTAAGTATTTAACTCCCTTAATACCTGCCTCTGCCTCTAAGCTCTTTCTTGGTCTCTATGATAACATTCATGTAATTTCTCCTATGTTCCCCTTTAGTTGTTAATAAGGACAAGGCTTTCCTTTTTGCTGTGACACCTTCTGTTCTTTCATATAAATATTAAGTATTTATCAAGTATCTACAATGCATCTCTTATTTCAATCATCACCTCTGCATGCTCCTATTCGTCTTGAAACCTGCAGACGTCCCTTGTTCTCGCAACGGAATCTCTCATGTTGAAACATTTATGTATGATCGTCCCGGGCCAAGTAACGAGATTGTTTCGGCCAATATAAAACGTGTTGCCTGGATTTACGACAGGCTCCTTGGGCTAGGGGTAGATGGAGGTTTAAGGTCCCCTACTATCACGAATAGGGGTCTTAGCTACTGGGCTTACATGTGGGGACGATATACTAAAGGGATATGTCATTTGTTTTTTTGACTGTTTTTGTATTATGTTTCTCTCGTTTTTATATATATATATATATTATAATACATATATATCTATATATGAATTATAATATATATATATATATATACACATATATATATTATGCATGTTACTCACATGCTCGCACACATGGATATATTATATACTATATATATATAACAAAGGTAATTTGACCTGTGTATTTATTCATACAAGAAATTGCTTTTATATTTTTGTTCGCTTTTTTTCTCTTTCATTAATGTTTAATGGACTGAGAGGAAAGAGATATAATGAACACGTTAAACAATGGTATGGCGAGCGTAGATAAATAATAAACAACTAAACTGAGGGACAGTGTGCATGGAATCAGAAAGAAGATAGAACATAGATACAAAAACTATAGAAAGGGGCAAGGAATTAAAAAAATTACTTTGATTAGAAGAGAAGGAAGGTGCAAATGTAATTGTAAATAGAACAGAAAGAAATAGAAGCAAATAAAATTAAACAGATGTAATTAGTAAGCTTAAAGAATATTGAAGAGTGAAAGAACTTTATACCGAGGAAAGATAGAAGCTAAGAGATTATGCAAATAAGACTGTGTAGTGGGAGCAAAAAAATAAAACGAAAAGTTTTAAAAAATGATAAAGAAAGAGAATATTAACGAACTGAGAGGTTGAAGAAATAAAAGAATGTCACACTAAATTGAAGTTTAAATAAAAGTCCGGGAAACCGACCAAAATAAAATTAGTAGATTGGGAGGATGAAAATAAACAAAAAGAAAACAGAACTAAAGAGATAACAAAAGCAAAGATAAAGTAAGAGAATATTGACGAACTGAGAGCTTAAAGAAATAAAAGAATGTCACACTAAATTGAAGTTAAAATAAAAGTCCGGGAAACCGACAGAAATAACTTAGTAGATTGTGTATATACTTGTAAACATGAATTCATATCTATATTTTGTTATATTTTTGTTATATTTTTGTAAATAGAATAATTACACAAAAATGTAAATGAATTAAAATGTAATTGTAATTTTATAATAAAAGATAAAAAAAGTAGATTGGGGAGGATGAAAATAAACAAAAAGAAAACAGAACTTAAAGAGATAACAAAAGCTTGGAGGTAGAATACCGGCTCGTTACGCTGTTGGAACAGATGCAAAGGGCCTCCCAGAGAGAGGCTCCACCTATCAAAAAACTGCTTCATCACTTAAGGGGCTGTTCTCCCTAACGAGCTCTAAACCTGAAGGCGGTCTTCGTATTTTTTACTCAGACTGGGGTTTACCTCTCTCTCTCTCTCTCTCTCTCTCTCTCTCTCTCGGAAAATTCTCTTTTAAGAATACTCTGCCTTCCGGTTTCAATGTTTGAATTTTCTACCGATTCTCATATATACTGTATAATATATATATTTATATATATACTATATATATATATATATGTGTGTGTGTGTGTGTGTGTGTGTGAGAGAGAGAGAGAGAGAGAGAGAGAGAGAGTGGAGAGAGAGAGAGAGAGCTTTACGGCCTGTCTAACTTGCTGCGAGAATTGAAGTGAGGGAAGAAGGGCCCCCGCCAGTTGGTTCCTCTTTTAATTTGATTTCATCCAAAGTTAAGGAATTCTTGAATCCCACCAAAATGCTCCGATTGCCCCGAAGGCATCACCAGCCCTCACCTCAGCTGACTGCCAACTTTAACATTTCCTTCCTTCCTTCCTTCTTTCTGGGCTGTAGAGGTGATTATCGTGTGTCGTCTCAAAGGATTTTAGCCATTACGTTTTCAATGTATTTCTGCACTAGTGGAAATTGACATCATTTTTATTGTTATTAAGATTTTACAGCCTGGTCTTCTCAGCGAAATTTTATTTTCAACATTTTTTATTATTATTATTATTATTATTATTATTATTATTATTATTATTATTATTATTATTATCCAAGCTACAACCCTAGTTGGAAAAGCAAGATGCTATAAGCCCAGGGGCTCCAACAGGAAAAATAGCCCAGTGAGGAAAGGAAATAAGGAAATAAATAAATGAAGAGAACAAATTAACAATAAATCATTCTAAAGTAACAACGTCAAAACAGACATGTCATATATAAACAATTAACAACATCAAAAACAAATATGTCAATGTTTACCACCGTTGGACCAATTTAATTATAATTTATGTGTTCATTGCTGTTCCTTTCTTTAATCAATTATGTCATCGCTACCATATCATCAATCTGTATTTTTTACCCTTTTCGTTGAAGAATAAAGCATGATACTCAACATTTTCACACCTTTTCAAGTCTTTCCTCTCTGGAGGCAATGTCACCAACAGAATGTCTATACAGTATGTAAAAAATATTCATGATGAACGAGAGATTTTAATGAACCATTGGAAATTACTTCGTCCTTAATATGATAAGGCCTCAAGTGGCTATAGAAAGAGTAATTATGTATTCATCATTTTTTTCCCTCTTACCGTGGCATCATTTCTCTGGGCCCCAATTAAGTTACGGTTATACCTTTCATTTAAAGGTTTAAAGGTTTAAAGGTCGCTCATGAATGGCAGAGGCAAGGGACAGTGACATTGCCCTAGCAAGCAGGACAATGCCCTAGAGACTGACCATATATTATATGATCAGCGCCCAAGCCTCCTCTCCACCCAAGCTAGGACCAGGGAGGGCCAGGTAGTGGCTGCTGACGACTCAGCAGATAGACCTATAGGCTTCCCCAAACCCCCCAACCTTAGCTCACAAGGATGGTAAGGTTGCAGACACAAATGGCACTAACGAGTCTGAGCGGGACTCGAACCCCCGACTGGCAAACACCAGGCAGGGACGTTACTAATCAGGCCACAACATATACATTTATCTAGCATTACTCGTTCCCATTTTTACCCCCGCCTAGAAAGTTCTATTTTTGAGTCAGATTGTTTATTTATTTGTCTGTGTGTCTGTGGACAGGATTACGTCAAAACTACTCGACGGATTTTGACAAAATTTTCAACACAAATAGATTTTGGAGATGATCCGGATGTGGAACCGGATTCTAGATCCAGATTTGCCTTTTTTATAATATTGAAGATTACGTCAAAACAAGTCGACAGATTTGACGAAATCTCCAACACAGATAGATCTTAGGCCATGGACGAGTTCATTAACTTTTGGAGATGATCCGGATATCGATCCGGATTCGAGATCCGTATTTACATTTTTCACAATTCTATTTGCGTGTGTGGCTGTCTGCGGACAGGATTACGTCAAAACCATTCGACGGATTTTGACGAAATTTACACCACAGATAGATCTTAGGTCTGGGAGGACCCCATTGAATTTTGGAGATGATCCGGAAGTGGATCCGGATTTACATTTTTTATAATATTGAAGATTACGTCAAAACAAGTCGACAGATTTTGACGAAATCTCCAACACAGATAGATCTTAGGCCATGGACGAGTTCATTAACTTTTGGAGATGATCCGGATATCGATCCGGATTTGAGATCCGTATTTACATTTTTCATAATTCTATTTGCGTGTGTGGCTGTCTGCGGACAGGATTACGTCAAAACCATTCGACGGATTTTGACGAAAATTTCACCACAGATAGATCTTAGGTCATGGAGGATCCCATTGAATTATGGAGATGATCCGGATCCTATCTAGTTTATTTATTTTCCTGTGTGTCTATCTGTGGACAGGCTTGCGTCAAAACTACTTGACGGATTTTCACGAAAATTTCACCACAGGTAGATCTGAGGTCATGGGCGACCCCATCAAGTTTTAGAGATGATCTGGATCCGGATTCTATATCCGGATTTACATTTTTCGGCATTTCAAAGATAACGTCAAAACAAATTGACGGAATTTACCAAAATTTCTACCATATAGATCTTTGGCCATGGACGAATCTATTATTTGGAGATGATCCGGTTCTAGATCCGGAGTCTGGATCAGATGGAAATCGAATGCCTTTCATTTTGTGCCAATGTCACCCTTTGACGGAGGTCAGAAGTCTCTGATTGCTCTTGTTCATATTGTTTTTCAGTAATATTTTTATATAGATTTGTGACACGTGTTATATTTTATCTAATTCTTCTGTGTTAGTTGAATTAAAGGAAACATTAATATAACACCAGTTATTTTATACACGTAGTAATGACTTTATCGTTTATATTTTGATCAATGTTTTTTTTATCATTTTATGGCCTCCGTATATTCAGTATTTCTATTTCAGATATGTGTGAGTAAAGCTTAAGCTAGAAAAAGTAATCAATTGACTTCAAAACCAATTCTGTTTTACATGTTATGATTTCCTTTCACAATGTTTCAAAGATCACATTATATTATACAAATTCCCTTGGGTAAGTTTTAGACCTGACATTCATTTCTGTGGTCAACTTTCACCATTAGCAAAAATTTTATGTCCTCTCTCTCTCTCTCTCTCTCTCTCTCTCTCTCTCTCTCATTATTATTGTATCATCAGGCATAGAAGCGTTTCTCTCTCTCTCTCTCTCTCTCTCTCTCTCTCTCATTATTGTATCATCAGGCATAGGAGCGTTTCTCTCTCTCTCTCTCTCTCTCTCTCATTATTATTGTATCATCAGGCATAGAAGCGTCTCTCTCTCTCTCTCTCTCTCTCTCTCTCATTATTATTGTATCATCAGGCATAGAAGCGTTTCTCTCTCTCTCTCTCTCTCTCTCTCTCTCTCTCTCTCTCTCCAACACTGTAAAATAAACCTTAGAGCAGCTTTCGTTGCAAGACAGTAGCATCCAAGCACCGGCTTTATCTCTCCGCTGCCAGTTGTCATCCCACGTAACAACTGTCAAGTCGTGAATAGTCTCTTCTAGTACGAAGTTTGTGTAGTTTAAAGAAACGCGACGACTTGGAAGTTGGGTCGTTTTCTTGTATTTATTCTTCTGTTATTGCCATTGATTTTTTTTTTTTTTTTTTTTTTTTTTGTCGTGCGGACCTAATATTATCGTTCCTAGAATTCTAATATTGAAGTCAATGCATTTAATCTAATGACATTGAACATACATACATACATATACCAAGGCACTTCCCCCAATTTTGGGGGTAGCCGACATCAACAAATGAAACAAAACAAAAAAGGGACCTCTACTCTCTACGTTCCTTCCAGCCTAACAAGGGACTCAACAGAGTTCAGCTGGTACTGCTAGGGTGCCACAGCCCATTGAACGTAAAGATATAAAATGATGAAATAGTTACATACTATAAATCATGTAGACTGAGTGGTATATCGAAGTTAGAAACTACAATAGCCACGAATCGTTAACCCTGCTTCTTTTCCTGGTATTCTTCTTCTCTGTAGAAATGTAATGTCGGCGTCCTCAAGGGGTCAAAAGAAAAAAAAACTAAGAGGCCTGTGGTTAGCGATAACTTCAAGATAACAGTAATTTTTTTTCCTCTTTTACATAATCATTTTGACGAATATATTCAGTTTTCTTCTCATGTTCTTGATCTTTGATACTGTGGTACTATTGTTCATTTCTTTTAGTGATGCAGATTTGCACCGACTCGCAACGGTGCCCTTTTAGCTCGGAAAAGTTTCCTGGTCGCTGATTGGTTAGAATTATCTTGTCCAACCAATCAGCGATCAGGAAACTTTTCCGAGCTAAAAGGGCAGCGCTGCGAGTTGGTGCAAATATGACTCGCTAAAAGAAATTGACTATAGTTTAACATTTGAGTCCAGTTGCATGCCTTATGATTTTGGGTACAAGGTATACTTGGAATATTGATTGCACAGTCAGATATTCCTATCTATACATTTTCTCCCATCTGTCTTGCCATTTGTCCCTGGAAGTGACACGAGTAAATAAAAACTCAAGTTTTGACATAATTGGTCTTGACTGAATATTCTGAAATCATTGAAAAAATCATTTTATTGTTTACACCTGTTAGATCGAAATGTATTGTTTTTGTTTCTTCTATCTTTTTGTTAATATCATGCGCAGATTTACATCTGAAAATAAACTTTTAGAATCAAGTTATCGACTCCTCTTTATACATGCAGTTATTGCATAAGAACTTGTGATCATGCCCTTTGACTAGCTCAATGGTCAAACGAAAAGTAAATATTTATTTACATTTTACTACATCTGTTCCAAAATTCTTAATGTTCCTTTGGTCAACACAATGCAAATAAAAGACTGATAAATGCAGACAAAAATCTGTGTGTGCTTTGTGTGGAATAATTTTGCTTAATAGTTTTTTTTTTCATTCCATGTACATGAACTCGTACATACAATATACTTGCACTCATTTTTTTTATTGTCGAAAGATAGTTATAGCGTTTACGTTGAAAC
>NC_090725.1:75647764-75657764 GCF_036898095.1 Palaemon carinicauda
TCATTTTTTTGAAATTTTGAATTTACTAATTTTTTTGAGATTTTGAATTTATTCATTTTTTTGACCGCTCATTTTATTTATCACTTTATTATTTATCTGTTTATCTGTTTGTTTAATTTTTGTGTTGGGAGTCACCTGGCATAGAGAAAGCTAGTTTAAACCACGAAGGGAAACTCGTTACTTTTGCACTTTATTTATTTACAAGGAAGTTATGATATTTTTTTTTCTTTTTATATAAATCGAATGTTTTAGATATTTTTACTCTTTTCATTATGTTAATCATGATTTATTTACAGAGAGAGAGTTTTGTGTAGCACCTATTTGACGCACAAACAAACACACACACACACACACACACACACACACAGCATGTTATCGCAGTTTAGGAAGTTTGCTCATTCTGATCTGCCATTTGATATGGACATTTGGTTATCAAAGTTATATGTGCCCCACAAATAGTCATTCTTAATAAAAAATCCTGATAAAAAGAATACTTAGTTACCTTAAAGGTTTTGCATCTTTAAAATGTGTTGTGCATTTTATCTGAAATGCAAAGACAAAGTTTTCCCAAAATCTGGAGAACTTGAACTCTGCAGTTGTTAAGACGAATGGAAAATTCAAGGTTTCTTGGCAATGTCATCTCTAAAGGCCAAAGTGCCTTTGCTGATATACCACCATATCATAGGCATTATTAAATCCCCTAACTTGGGAGATATCTTATTTGGTGGTACATACATACATATACCAAGGCACTTCCCCCAATTTTTGGGGGTAGCCGACATCAACAAATGAAACAAAAACAAAAAAAAGGGGACCTCTACTCTCTACGTTCCTCCCAGCCTAACAAGGGACTCAACTGAGTTCAGCTGGTACTGCTAGGGTGCCACAGCCCACCCTCCCCCGTTATCCACCACAGATGAAGCTTCATAATGCTGAATCCCCTACTGCTGCTACCTCCGCGGTCATCTAAGGCATCGGAGGAAGCAGCAGGGCCTACCGGAACTGCATCACAATCGCTCGCCATTCATTCCTATTTCTAGCACGCTCTCTTGCCTCTCTCACATCTATCCTCCTATCACCCAGAGCTTCCTTCACTCCATCCATCCACCTAAACCTTGGCCTTCCTCTTGTACTTCTCGTAAGTTCCTAATATTTAGTTTTATGTGTTATTGATAAGTCATATTCCTAGTAGTTATTGCATTAAAATAAAATGTTTCGGTTTTCTTGTGACAGTGGCAGTATCGCTAAAAGCATATATACTTGAAGGGCTTTAAGGGTATAATTAACATTGACTTTAAATGTGAAATAATATAATTAACAGAACGAGTTCAACAATGAAATAATTCTTCGTGAATTTGATTCAAATTGAAAGAACTCTTATACTTGCTGAAAGTAATTATATAATAAAATTAACGCATAATTATGTAGTACTCACCGCTTTGCTTAATGATTAATGTCCTGTGCGTATATAAGATATCAACCAGCGCTATTACGCCAGCAGCGTTGTGTCCGTATGTGATTTATCCAGGAGTTTGAATTTCCAGTATCACTAACATTTAAAGTAAAACTATTCTTCCCTCGACTGTTCTAGGAATTGGTACACAATATATCAAATCATAAAACTTTTCGAAATGTTTAGAATCTGGTTATTTCGTATTAATTTTTACTCTTTATATTGTATATTTGATATTCTTAACTAATGAGTGAATTAATTTTTTTTTTTTTTTATTTATTTATTTATTTATTTATTTTTTTTCTTTTTTTTTTTTTTAGGTTCCCCTTATCGTTGCTGACTTTAATTGTGAAATTTCAGTGATTGCCTGTCTGGCATTTGTGGGAGGCGAATGGTTAAAAAGCATTATTAGGGATGAATCCATAACCCAATATATATATATATATATATAATGTATATATATATGTATGTATATATATATATAAATATATATATATATATATATATATATTATTACTAGCCAAGCGAGAAATCTAGTTGGAAAAGCTAGGGAAAATAGCCCAGTGAGGAAAGGAAATAAGGATATAAATAAAAGATGTGAACAAATTAACAATAAATCATTCTAAAAACAGTAACAACGTCAAAATAGATATGTCATATATAAACTATAAAAAGACTCATGTCAGCCTGGGCAACATTAAAACATTTGCTCCAACTTTGAACTTTTGAAGTTCTACTGATTCAACTACCCGATTAGGAAGATCATTCCACAACTTGGCAACAGCTGGAATAAAACTAGAATACCACGTAGTATTGAGCCTCATAATGGAGAAGGCCTGGCTATTAGAATTAACTGCCTGCCTAGTATTACGAACAGGATAGAATTGTCCAGGGAGATCTGAATGTAAAGGATGGTCAGAGTTATGAAAAATCTTATGCTGCATGCATAATGAACTATACTCTATTTCTTTTAGCGAGTCATATTTGCACCGACTCGCAACGGTGCCCTTTTAGCTCGGAAAAGTTTCCTGGTCTCTGATTGGTTAGAATTATCTTGTCCAACCAATCAGCGATCACGAAACTTTTCCGAGCTAAAAGGGCACCGCTGCGAGTCGGTGCAAATATGCCTCGCTAAAAGAAATGGACTATAATTGAACGACGTCGCCAAAGATTAATATCTAGATCAGGAATAAGAAATTTAATGGACCGTAACTTTCTGTCCAACAAATTAAGATGAATACGAATATGTAGTTCATCAAATAATATATTTAATTTGTGTAATATATGTATTGTCTTTAGTTTTTTGACGTATCCATTTAGCTGTTTTTCTATCCTTCCATGTTAGATTTAGCATAATTCTCTCATGTGCCTTCTGCATTGTTCGTAACAACCTTCTGGACACCCCGAGGATACACAAGAAACCGAGGAAGACAAAAAACCCGCTGGCGAGATGACTTAGACCAACATAAGCAACAATGGCACAGAATAGCTTGCGATAGAAGTCTGTGGAGGAACCTGGGGAAGGCCTACATCCAACAAAGGACTTTTGAAGGCTGAAATGATGATAATGAAGATATATTGTCTGCTCATTGATAGAAAATATAGTTAATCCATTAAACTGTGTTATTCAATTAATTTTGGCCTTCGTCACTGTCATAGGAACACACGTAATCTATTACGGTAATGAATCCTGATTTTGATAAACATCACATCAAGTTAGTGTTAATCAACGTCGTTATGTCATGGAATACTCATCATTGACTCTGTTTCTGATCGAGCGATTTATTTGTCGGTGTTCAAGATAGATTTAGAGACCGAGGTCCTTTGTCGCTGGCCTTTCTGTTTCTTTAATCGCATTCAATATTCATTTGTATGAAAATTGATTTTTTTGGAGGAGTTATTCTTCAAAAAACATACTATAATTATTGTTATTATTATTATTATTATTACTAGCTAAGCTTCAATCCTAGTTTTAAAAGCAAGATGCTATAAGCCTAAGGGCTGCAACAGAGAAAAATAGCCCAGTGCGGAAAGGAAAGAAGGGAATAGAAAAACGATATAAGAAGTAATGAAAAATTAAAATAAAATATTTTAAAAACATTAACATTATGGGGTTATATATCACTCACGCACAATGTACACACAAAGGCATATGTATAATATATATATATATATATATATATATGGATAAATATCAACACAACATCGTGTTCAAATAGACATAAATTTCTACCTCATACTTGGGATTGAACGCTAGCCCCTTCTATTGAAAGGCCAGGTCGAAACCAACCATGCCACGAGAGACCATAAAAGAATATATATATATATATATATATATATATATAAATATATATATATATATATATATATATTCACATAGCTCAGCCGTTAATCTTAACCTGATTTCTCATTGCTGGAGATCAAAATTCAATCTTGCGTATGGAAAACGAATTTAACTTTTTCTTTTTTTTCAGCTGCATTGATTGTGTAATTTTCATTTTAATAGATATTCTTTATATCCTTGGTAAATAGACTTAAGCTAAGTAATAGTAAATTTGCCATGACTTCCGGTCATCACCGCGTCGTGTTTCTCTCTTAGTGGAGAACGGAACCTTTGATGAGATGGTTTATAGTTACCTGATCCCTAAGCCTCTTGATGGGTGGAGGGAGGGTGGTGGTTTTGGGGGAGGTATGCCGCTAGGAGGATGCCGCCTCCCCCCACGGAAACCCCTACCGACCTTTCAAACCCCCTCCCCATTACAAAATCAGTTAGTGTCTAATGAAAAGAGAGGAAGGGGGAATTAGCCAGGCTAGGTGGATGCTCTTTCTGGTCAGAGAGAGAGAGAGAGAGAGAGAGAGAGAGAGAGAGAGAAATAAACGGTAGAGACTGGAGCACTTGGCCAGCGAAAGAGATAGGGGAGAGAGAATAGCATTACTGGAAGAAATGAACGGAAGCGAAGAACTTCTGTGGCACCGTACCGACGAGGATGACCACTAAATGAATAATTAAGGAAAAGTAGCCCAAGAGATCCAAGTGAGTAGAAGTAACATCTGTTAAGTGCCATTTGTGACGTGGTTTTGTCCATTCGAGAAAAGGAGGAGTGCCACATCCAACAATAGATGGCGTGGGAGTCTCATTAGATTTACTTCATTGCGTGGTGGGCCGTTCTATGTTTATTAGACCATGTCCTCTTTCCTGTTTCCCGTAGTTATTACGGCGGGATACAAATTTCATTGAAGAATTCAGCATTACTTAGCAGCGGAACCGTAACAAGCATACATATATACGTACATATACCAAGACACTTTCCCCAATTTTTAGGGGGTAGCCGACATCAACAAATGAAACAAAAGCAAAAAAGGGGACCTCTACTCTCTACGTTCCTCCCAGCCTAACAAGGGACTCAACTGGGAGGAACGTAGAGAGTAGAGGTCCCCTTTTTTGTTTTTGTTTCATTTGTTGATGTCGGCTACCCCCAAAAATTGGGGGAAGGGCCTTGGTAAATGTTTCATAAATTCATTAATTTTATTTGTTTGAAAGTGGTTGGAACAAGCGTATAGACGCCATCGTCAAGTATAGGCTAAAGAAAAAAGATTAATGCAAAATAGGAGGGATGGCTATCGGCGCTTTAGGGCATGATATTAGTAAAAACAGAAATACGGCAGAAATATCAGAAGTTTTGAAGATAAAGGGACGAAGCAGCTAAAAATTCACTTTTATAAGCTTTTTGCGAGAAAATATCAGAAAGAGTTTGTGACCTATCTTATATATTTTTTACCAAGAATGGGATATTGAAGGAAAAAATTCAGCCAGTACGAGATTTTTATCAAAATATCGAGGGTTATAGTCACTAAATTTTTTTTTTACAACAAACGTAAGGGAAAATGTTATTGTATATGGTGGGCTAGTGCCAGGTGTCCTGCCCCAGCAAGGGGCTGCTGAAATTCGACACTAACTGAGCCAATTGTAGAGAGTACAAATTTATGCAGTCCATGTGATATTTAATCCTATGGGAACTGCATTCTGTATTTAGAAATTACGCTTTTGTTTGGAATGTTGTTTCCATATAAGACAGGTGTATAAATTTGTTTTACCATTTTATTTCACTTTATATGATGCTAGCATTAAAAAAAAGAAAAAAAAAAAGAGTCCATTTTATTTACTTTGAAATCGTTCTTTCCATTTTAGAATGAGAAAATTATTGTGTTGAAGTTCTTGTACTGAATTTCACATGAAGCTTAAACTATCGATATTGAGAAGTATATTTTTTTCTTTATAAATATTGCGTCAGGGTTTTTCATCGGTTACTTATAAAAAGTTTTTTACCTCCGCCAACGGAGTTGGAAGGAGGTTATGTTTTTGCCCTTTGTTTGTGAACAGCTTCCTGGCCACAATTTTAATCGTAGAGTAATGAAACTTGCAGAGATTAACTGTTATGTAAAAAATTGGTAATGATTACATTTTGGAAGGTCAAGGTCAAAGGTCAAAGACACTGTCAAACAGAATGTCCAATTCACGTAATCAGCCATAAGTTTGGTCACTGTTGTCACAGACTTCAAACTTGGTTCATATTTGAGTGTATGAAAATCCATGCCAATTAATACATTAAATTAAATACATTAAATTAATATATTAATACATTAATTTACAATTAAAGTCAGAGGTCAAGGTCAAGGTCGAGCAAAAGGTCGAGAAATGAGCTGCCGCGGCGGAGGTCTGTGCTTTACTGAGTGACCCTCTGTTTCTTATTCTTTTTGATATTTCCAGATTTTGTTCTGTAAAAAAAACTAGTTTTTCCTCTCATTACCCAAGATGATTTTTTCCCACCAATCTTTTGAGTTAAGTTTGAAAGACGATTTTATTTTTTCCAGGTGCAGATTTGTTGCTTGACTTCTATTGGGAAATTTATCAAATTGAAGGCTTTCACATGACTTATTTAACTTCCTTTCAAATTTATTGAAGAAAACGTTTTGCTTGGTTTTCTGGTCAATGTTCAAAATAGTTTATTTTTCTTCATGCTTTGATGCATCGCACTGTTTAGATTTTGCTTTCCCATGTGTTAAGAAATGTATTATTATTATTATTATTATTATTATTGTTATTATTGTTATTATTATCCAAGCTACAACCCTAGTTAGAAAAGCAAGATGCTATAAGCCCAGGGGCCCCAATAGGGAAAAATAGCCCAGTGAGGAAAGGAAATGAGGAAATAAATAAATGAAGAGAAGAAATTAACAATAAATCATTCTAAAAAAGGCAACAACGTCAAAACAGGTATGTCATATATAAACTATCACAACGTCAAAAACAAATATGTCATAAATAAACTATAAAAAGACTCATGTCCGCCTGGTCAATAAAAAAGCATTTGCTCCAACTTTGAACTTTTGAAGTTCTACTGATTCAACTACCCAATTAGGAAGATCATTCCACAACTTGGTAACAGCTGGAATAAAACTTCTAGAGTACTGCGTAGTGTTGAGCCTCATGATGGAGAAGGCCTGGCTATTAGAATTAACAGCCTGTTCATCCAAGGGTAGCATATATCACGTGCCAGTAGATCATTTGCATTGGAAAGTCAAGTGGCCGGATTTTTATTCGATATTTCCATTCAGTTTTCCAACGATTTTTTTCCAGCTATGAAAATATGTTTTTATTTCCAGAAACCATATGAAAATACGACAATTATTAATGATAGATAATATATCGGAATGTCTGTACAAAGAGTTTTGAACAATTTGTCTCGGAATTTCTATTTTTATTAATAACTTTATATATGTATATATGTATATATATGTATATATATAGATATATATATATATATATACAGTATATATATATATGTACATATATATATTTATATATATATACATATATATATATATATATATGTATGTATATATATACATACATATATATATATAAATATATATATATATATATATATATATACAGTATATGTCTGTCTCTATGTGTGTATGTATACACGAAACGGCTTCGTAGCTGTGAAGGATCTCTATATCTGTGGTTTGTCCTTACAGCAGCAACCGAGAATGAACATGGAATTGACATTTGTCTTTTTTTTTTTTTTTTTTTTTTTTTTTTTTTTTTTTTTTTTTTTTTTTTGTATTCATAACCGATGCTCAGTGTCTGTTTGGAAAGATGTTAGCCAGATTTAGCCTACCATATTTGATTTCCATGGAAAGTTTATGCAAGTTTAAAAAGAACTTCACCCTATCCGCGTTTTGTGACTTTTTTTTTTTATTGAGGATTATAATAAGGCAAGAGAGCGTGCTAGAAATAGGAATGAATGGCGAGCGATTGTGACGCAGTTCCGGTAGGCACTGCTGCTTCCTCCGGTGCCTTAGATGACCGCGGAGGTAGCAGCAGTAGGGGATTCAGCATTATGAAGCATCATCTGTGGTGGATAATGTGGGAGGGTGGGCTGTGGCACCCTAGCAGTACCAGCTGAACTCGGTTGAGTCCCTTGTCAGGCTGGGAGGAACGTAGAGAGTAGAGGTCCCCTTTTTGTTTTGTTTCATTTGTTGATGTCGGCTACCCCCCCAAATTGGGGGAAGTGCCTTGGTATATGTATGTATGTATAATAAGGTAAAAAGGGTATTTCCGTTGGGTAATAATTGCCTTTCCAATTGTCGATAAATCATGAAAGGGAAGGTTTAGATTATCAACACTAAGAGTCCTTTTTTTTTTTTTTTTTTTTTTTTTTTTAATATATATACTTCTAAATGACTTACAAGTTAGCCAAAAGTTACAATAATGGGTATTTATAACGATGACCGATTATCTTATTTACCATAGATAAATAGAATATGAAATTAATTACTTTCATCAGAAATTTGTATTGAGATCCAATGCTAAAAGATTCGAATGGAACATAAAATTACAGATAATTGCAATAAGCATTTGAAATGTAAATGTGAACTCTTAGATTTCGAATGACAAAATGAAAATTAGAAAGATAAATTGTGTTCGGCAATTGAATGAATAATTGACGCTATAAATCTGAGATTAGATGAAAATCAAAGAAAAATTAATGCCATTTGAATTACGAAAACGGGATAAGAGATAATACATAAACAGTCTTGGCCTAAAAAGATTTCTCTCTCTCTCTCTCTCTCTCTCTCTCTCTCTCTCCTTGCACATACTTTCCTTTTATCACTCTCTCTCTCTCTCTGCATATATGATTCAATACTGAAATTTTATTAGGACCATGTTTAAAACATAAACCTACCTCTCTCTCTCTCTCTCTCTCTCTCTCTCTCTCTCTCTCTCTCTCTTTCATACTGAAATTTCATTAGGATCATGTGTAAAACAAAAAAAAATTCTCTCTCTCTCTCTCTCTCTCTCTCTCTCTCTCTCTCTCGAATTCATCATGCATCGAGAGCTAAAAATACACGCCGAGTCAAATCCTGCTTGATACTGGTTGCAATGCAAGGCTGCATGGCATCTCTTTTTAGCTGGGGGCACATCAAATGGCTTAACCTGCATTTAAAGTTTCACAGAGAGAGAGAGAGAGAGAGAGAGAGAGAGAGAGAGAGAGAGAAATCAAGTATTTTGTTGTTAATACTTATCTCTCTCTCTCTCTCTCTCTCTCTCTCTCTCTCTCTCTCTCGTAAAGTTCTTTGATTCGCTATTAATAATAAATACTGAATATTTTCATGCTTTGAATTGGATTGGATTTACACTTCAAATATAAATAGTTACTAAAGGGATTTTTAGCTTTAATGGCTCAACATACTCGTCATAAGCGTTAATATAATTGTGATTAGTGTGATGGAGAAGGTCTAGCTGCCAGGGAGAGACTGATTTGTCTGGGGGAAACTTTATTTGTCTTTGAACCTTTGCATTGGGCAATTTTGTGGTATCCATGACAACGGATTCTTTGTCTTGAGACAGGATGGAAATTTGTTGTCTTACTTCGGATGAACTTGTTGACTCTGCAGGCAGTATTTTCTTGCTGTATGTTGTTGAACTGGAATACTTCGATCAATGAGGGAGTTGAAGAAAATAAGAATTGGATGTTGAATTTGATTTTTTCAAGAGAGAGAGAGAGAGAGAGAGAGAGAGAGAGAGAGAGAGAGAGAGCCTTACCTTATTGCCTTATTTTTTGTTTGGGTTCCCCCAGGTCCCTCAGTGTGAGGCACCTCGTATATCCACCAGAGAGTTGCTAATGCATATTCCGGTGTATTTTGCATCTTCCAGTCTTGGATGGTCTGGGATGAGAGAGAGAGAGAGAGAGAGAGAGAGAGAGAGAGGGGGGTTGATATTAGGAAATTTTAAGTGTTGTGATAAAATATGGATAATTATTATAAAGCCGAACGACAACAGAGGCACCGGAAGACTTAAATGTTAAAGAATAGTGTTATTTCCCCCATTATCGACTAAATGTCAGGTACGGAGATATGTGTTGCTATTGATTTTCTGGTATTCAATCACTTCTCCCCTACCATTGGCTTACATTTATTAAAAATAGAAAGCCTGGCCGTGGGTGATTTTCTTCCTGGAACTGTAGCAAAGTGGAGTTT
>NC_090725.1:75662764-75672764 GCF_036898095.1 Palaemon carinicauda
GGGTTTTAACAACAGGATTCATAACATAGTAGAGTTGGAATTTACTTATTTATATGACAATTTACGGCCTAAGTAATTTACTTTCAAAATTACCCCTCATTTATAGATATTACTACATCATGATATTACGCCAGATGAGTTTCCGTTCAAGTACAGGTACGAGCGCAAAATCACACTTGTCCTTGGGGACTGAGTACCTGAGAGCAGTGTTGCCATATATGGGAATTTATACCTAGATTTGGGGATTTTGGATGTCTGATGGGGGGTAATCTGTACTAAATTCTATGAAGAAGAAACAAAGATGTGTAAACGTTCATATTGTTGCAATTAGTTTACTTGTAATTGTGTGAATTATAGTGAGTAATTTCTATATTAGCAAAGCCTACATGATTAAAAAAATATTTGTGGAAATGGGGATTTTTGTGTTATTTTGGGGATTTTTTATCATGATTTCTAGGGATTTTTATACTAACCCAGCTGGCAACGCTGCCTGAGAGGAAATTACTCGGTAAATGCGTTTCTCCCAGTCATGGAATTGACTTCATTAACGTTTTCTCATGAAGCCTCTTGGGGAACGTTAGTTGCAGCTCTTTATTGGCCAACTAAATCTTGCCTTCATGGAATGGTATTGAAGTTCGATTCACTGGCGTAATGGAGCCATTCATTTCGGCCTAATCGAAATAATCGAGATCCAGTTCCAGAACAACATTTTAACAGCCCTATTTGACCAGAAATAGAGGTTGCTGTGGCCTGATTGGTAACGTCTCTGCCTGGTGTTTGCCAGTCAGGGGTTCGAGTCCCGCTCAGATTCGTTAGTGCCATTTGTGTCTGCAACCTTACCATCCTTATGAGCTAAGGTTGGGGGGGTTTGGGGGAGCCTATATGTCTATCTGCTGAGTCATCAGCAGCCACTGCCTGGCCCTCTCTGGTCCTAGCTTGGGTGGAGAGGAGGCTTGGGCGCTGATCATAAAATATATGGTCAGTCTCTAGGGCATTGTCCTGATTGCTAGGGCAATGTCACTGTCCCTTGCCTCTGCCATTCATGAGTGACCTTTAAACCTTTAAAGGAACACTTCAAAAGCTCTCGTGTTGTACACCAATGTAAATTATTTCATGCGTCCAGTTACAACCGCAAGAATATTGTGCTGTTTTTGTGAACACTAAAATTAGTTAACGACATTGAATTGGATAAAAAATAGGAAAAGTATCGAGAACAGCACATTAGTGGCACTATTTGAAAATTAGATTGCTTAGCAACTTAGGGTCATCGTGGGTATAGTGCTGAGAATTAGGATTAGGGGTCGCATAAGGGTGGCAATTATGTCTTTACAATCACTGGCTTTTGTCGTTAAGGTTGACATTGGAATAAAAATAGGTAACATAACAATGGAATGATCATAGTTTGAATTAGCTTATATGCAACTACTATTTATGTGAAATCCAATAACGGTTGTAATATCGATGAAAACGTTGATAGTGCATCCTTCCTCATTTGTATGTGCGTTGCTCGTGGCACGTGTGTTATATGGCTCCCCTCCCTGAAACAGACGTGCATTTAAAAGAGGCGACCTACCCTAGAGAGTCTTGCAAGAGATACACAGGTTTAAGGTGGTCAATGTTGACCCAATCCACTTTAATTTTGGAGTTCAAGGGATATCAAGGAATGGGTCGTATATGGGGACGTAAGTGGTGGCTTGCAACCATTGGTGCGCACGAAACGTGTGTTGTGGTGTATAGGCCTTTCGGTATGTGCTGTTTTGATGCGGGCTTGTAAACTGACGGCAGGGGATAAATCTCCCCACAATGTGACGTAGGTGCTGGAGATCTTTGGAGGAGGTTTAGGGCGGAAAAAATACGCAGGGACGACCAACGGGTCTCCTTATGTTATTTTACCTTCTGAGATATCCATGATGTCTGTAGGAGTGGTCCTCAGTCAGAGAAAGGCCCAGGGAAGTTTTGAAAGCAAACTGCAGTCGTTGCAGTGAAACATCAAAGCTCCTTTGAGGGTACAACGGTTTTCTCGAAAAGGTTGACATTGGGATCGAAAATAGGTAACATAACAATGGAATGACAGCAGAGTATAAATTAGCATGTTTTATTCATCGTCTTTTTACATGGAGTTCAATACCGGTTGTATATGAACAAAAAAAAAAAAAAAAAGTTGATAGAGCATCCTTCTTGATTTGTATGTGCGTTGCTTGCTACACGTACATCACAACTTTGTTTTATCGGATTTGATCTGTTCTTCACGCTTTTCTCCTTTAACTTTCGACTCTCGATTCTCTTCGTTATGTTTTCTTGAGGTACGTGATCTGTCTAAGCTTAAGAGAGAGGTCCTTTATTATTCACATAAATCCTGGCATCAGCTTAATATACGTCTCTAGAGACTAGCTCAAGTATGGATACGTTTCAGTCTTATTAGAATCTTGAAGATACTTCCAGATGATTAAATTCGTGCTTATTTGGGAAAGTGCAGGCTTAATTATACACTTAAAATTTTGCATTAAAAAACTGGTAATTATCTGGCAACATTTATTCCAGGATTTTTACCGTTTTAAAAACAGATATATTGAGATAAAGGAGTGATATTATGGTTAGCAACCCGTAAAAGATATTAACAAAGTAAGGTAAAATTACGGTCGCCTGTATTTCACTGAAATGCGGTTGAGAACAGTATATTTTTACGGAGAATTCCCGATTAAAATTACGGTTTTTTTTACTAACAGTGTACGTATACAAAATCACGTTACATTAAAACCTGTAATAGTTTATATAAGACATATCTGTTTTGACGTTGTTGCCTTTTTTAGAATTATTTATTGTTAATTTGTTCTCTTCATTTATTTATTTCCTTATTTCCTTTCCCCACTGGGCTATTTTTCCCTATTGGGGCCCCTGGGCTTATAGCATCTTGCTTTTCCAACTAGGGTTGTAGCTTGGATAGTAATAATGATAATAATAATGTTGTGGCTCTGTTGACATTGCCAGTGAAACAATTACAAGATATTTAGTCATCTACGGTGGATCGCTGCCCCAGGTGGAGTAGGGGCCTGGGGTTCCCAGTCTCGACATAACACTTTCTGAAGACATTATCTGACGGGAATAGGGAAACGGAAATTAAAAGTATGTGCCCGTACAAAAATTTCATAAATATTCCTTACAGAAACTGAATTTTTCTTATGAAGTTAGAGTAGCTTAGACTTTGTATGATAATGTTAAATATCATCTTTTAAAGGGAATATGTCAGTATTAATTTATTTGTGTAGTTGTACTTTTTCTTTATCACTAAAGAAAGAGGGACGGGGTTCCACCATGCTTCTAAAGAGTTTATTCATTATAGACAAAAGTAAATAAAATGAGATGTTATACTACTCTGCCGTAACACTCAAGTGTCTTGTTTTCTAAAACCTTAAGTAGGATAGAAAAGAGCTACTAAATCAGCCGATAGAAATTGAGATATTACTTATACTCTTCACATTTAGAGAGTGATTTTGAGTGAAAAAAGAAATTGAGATATTACTAATACTCTTCACATTTGGAGAGTGATTTTGAGTGAAGAAAGAAAAATGTCACTTGGGTTAAGATATGAATTCATATCTTACAGATGACGAGAATCTAAGATTTCAACTTTTTTTGGTTTTATGTTCTTTTCCCTTGCATTTGTGTGTGTGTGTGTGAGAGAGAGAGAGAGAGAGAGAGAGAGAGAGAGAGAGAGGGGACTACGATCTTATCGAGCTCGTTAGAACGTTAGAAGACGAATGGCTCTTCTGTGGTCAATAGGTAAAGGCATTTGATTGAAATTCTCTTGGTAAGGGTAGAAGAGTCTCTTTAGCTATGGTAAGCAGCTCTTCTAGGAGTAGGACACTCCAAAATCAAACCATTGTTCTCTAGTCTTGGGTAGTGCCATAGCCAATGTACCATGGTCTTCCACTGTCTTGGGTTAGAGTTCTCTTGCTTGAGGGTACACTGGGGCACACTGTTCTATCTAGTTTCTCTTCTTTTTGTTTTGTTGAAGTTTTTATTGTTTATATAGGAAATATTTATTTTAATGTTGTTACTATTCTTAAGATATTTTATTTTTCCTTGTTTCCTTTCCTCACTGGGCTATTTTCCCTGTTGGGACCCCTGGGCTTATAGCATCCTGCTTTTCCAACTAGGGTTGTAGCTCAGCATTTAATAATGATAATAATAATGATAATAATAATAGAATAAATACAGATCAAAATAAAGTAGGCTATATAGTATGGTTAGAAAGTGAAATAAAAATGTCAAGATCCACGTGTGCAAATTGTTACAGATCTCAACAATACCTTACAAAAAACGTTTTGAAGCTTCCATGTTATTATTATTATTATTATTATTATTATTATTATTATTATTATTATTATTATTATTATTATCCAAGCTACAACTCCAGTTGGAAAAGCAAGATGCTATAAGCCCAGGGGCTCCAACAGGGAAGAATAGCCCAGTGAGGAAAGGAAATAAGGAAATAAATAAATGAAGAGAACAAATTAACAATAAATACAATGAAATTTTATATCTCCGCAGTCTTCCCTTTTTTTTCAGAGACTCAACTTTATATTTATCTTCTAATTATGGTGCTTCATAGGAAGCTAAACATTAATTTTTCCTTTCACTTCCATATTCTTATTCGCTATTAGTTTCGGGATAGATAGTTCTTTGATTTTTTTTTTTTTTTTTTTTTTTTTTGGGTGTAAGCTATAACCCTTAAAATGGCAACAGGAACAATGATGATACCAAATATGTAAACGAATTTCATGATGGGAAACATTACAACCGAAAACCAGTAATTATCGACACCCGGGGTTGTCGTGACCTGATAGGTAACGTCTCTGCCTGGTGTTTGCTAGACGGGGGTTCGAGTCCCGCTCAGACTCGTTAGTGCCATTAGTGTCTGGAACCTTACCATCCTTGTGAGCTAAAGTTGGGGGGTTTGGGGGAGCCTATAGGTCTATCTGTTGAGTCATCAGCAGCCATTACCTGGCCCTCTCTGGTCCTAGCTTGGGTGGAGAGGGGGCTTGGGCGCTGATCATATAATATGTGGTCAGTCTCTAGGGCATTGTCCTGCTTGCTAGGACAATGCCACTGTCCCTTGCCTCTGCCATTCATGAGCGACCTTTAAACCTTTAAACCCGTGGAATATTGAAAGTAAGTTTACATAAAAACAATGATTTCATGTTTGTGAGCCGCGTGAAATAAAAACAAAGAGAGAGAGAGAGAGAGAGAGAGAGAGAGAGAGAGAGAGATATGCTTGCGTGTAAGTTTATATAAAAACAATGATTTCATGTTTGTGAGCCGCGTGAAATAAAAACAAGGAGAGAGAGAGAGAGAGAGAGAGAGAGAGAGATGCTTGCGTGTAAGTTTACATAAAAACAATGATTTCATGTTTGTGAGCCGCGTGAAATAAAAACAAGGAGAGAGAGAGAGAGAGAGAGAGAGAGAGAGAGATATGCTTGCGTGTAAGTTTATATAAAAACAATGATTTCATGTTTGTGAGCCGCGTGAAATAAAAACAAGGAGAGAGAGAGAGAGAGAGAGAGAGAGAGAGAGAGAGCCTTACCTTATTGCCTTATTTTTTTGTTTGGGTTCCCCCAGGTCCCTCAGTGTGAGGCACCTCGTATATCCACCAGAGAGTTGCTAATGCATCTTCCGGTTTTATTTGCACCGAGAGAGAGAGAGAGAGAGAGAGAGAGAGAGAGATCCTTACCTTATTGCCTTATTGCCTTATTTTTTGTTTGGGTTCCCCCAGGTCCCTCAGTGTGAGGCACCTCGTATATCCACCAGAGAGTTGCTAATGCATCTTCCGGTGTATTTTGCACCGAGAGAGAGAGAGAGAGAGAGAGAGGAGAGAGAGAGAGCCTTACCTTATTGCCTATTTTTTGTTTGGGTTCCCACAGGTCCCTCAGTGTGAGGCACCTCGTATATCCACCAGAGGGTTGCTAATGCATCTTCCGGTTTTATTTGCACCGAGAGAGAGAGAGAGAGAGAGAGAGAGAGAGAGAGAGAGAGCCTTATTGCCTTATTTTTTGTTTGGGTTCCCCCAGGTCCCTCAGTGTGAGGCACCTCGTATATCCACCAGAGAGTTGCTAATGCATCTTCCGGTGTATTTTGCACCGAGAGAGAGAGAGAGAGAGAGAGAGAGAGAGAGAGAGAGCCTTACCTTATTGCCTTATTTTTTGTTTGGGTTCCTCCAGGTCCCTCAGTGTGAGGCACCTCGTATATCCACCAGAGAGCTGCTAATGCATCTTCCGGTTTTATTTGCACCGAGAGAGAGAGAGAGAGAGAGAGAGAGAGAGAGAGCCTTACCTTATTGCCCTTATTGCCTTATTTTTTGTTTGGGTTCCCCCAGGTCCCTCAGTGTGAGGCACCTCGTATATCCACCAGAGAGCTGCTAATGCATCTTCCGGTTTTATTTGCACCGAGAGAGAGAGAGAGAGAGAGAGAGAAGAGAGAGAGAGATGCTTGCGTGTTTACAGGGCCTGTGGTATGCGTGCACCCAGACATCCTATTTGAAAATTCCTTTGGATCGTGCAAGGTGATGCCACGACCCGTTCGTTGACTACGTATTGATTGATTCGCGGTGGCAGTACTCGAGACTCGAAGGCCAGGTAGTGTACATGATATCAAACGCAGAGAGGTCTCGTCTTTCCGACAAAAGGTATTATTCATATGACGGAAAGGAAGCAGGTTCCGAGTTATTTTGAACCCTTTTACCCCCAGGCTATTTGAAAATTTCCAACCCCAGGGGTTATTTTTTTTTCAAGCACACGCAGAGGTCTCGTCTTTCCGACAAAAGGTATTATTCATATGACGGAAAGGAAACAGGTTCCGAGTTATTTTTAACCCCTTTTACCCCCAGGCTATTTGAAAATTTCCAACCCCAGGGGTTATTTTTTTTTTTTCAAGCATATTTTGCAGTATATTTTTTTTAAAATTGCTCTAACAGCCTTAATTTTCATCATAGACTCGAAGGCCACGGTAGTGTACATGATATCAAACGCAGAGGTCTCGTCTTTCCGACAAAAGGTATTATTCATATGACGGAAAGGAAGCAGGTTCCGAGTTATTTTTAACCCTTTTACCCCCAGGCTATTTGAAAATTTCCAACCCAGGGGTTATTTTTTTTTCAAGCATACTTTGCAGTATATATTTTTTTTAAATTGCTCTAACAGCCTTAATTTTCGTCATAGACTCGAAGGGCCAGGTAGTGTACATGATATCAAAAGCAGAGAGGTCTCGTCTTTCCGACAAAAGGTATTATTTCATATGACGGAAAGGAAGCAGGTTCCGAGTTATTTTTAACCCTTTTACCCCGAGGCTATTTGAAAATTTCCAACCCCCAGGGGTTATTTTTTTTTTCAAGCATACTTTGCAGTATATTTTTTTTTTAAATTGCTCTAACAGCCTTAATTTTCGTCATAGAGAGGTCAGGTTGGTCTCATTCTCTTGGAAAAATGCCTGAAGTTTTTAAAAAAAATTATCAAAAATATGCAAAAAAAAAAAAAAAATTTAAATAGCAGTTTTTTTTTTGTTAAATAAGCATTTTTATGAATAAAAAATCAGGTTTGATTTTTTTTTTTTTTAAATCAAGTAATGTACGTTTAGAAAAATTATAAATTGGAATTTACCATTAAGAATATTTCGCATTTCTCTCTTAGGTTATTAGGCATATATATATATATATATATATATATGATGGGTTCAATTTATCGTTAGCTTTAGTAAGAAATTTCACTAAACGTCTCACATTTTATGTTGAATGACAAAAAGACTTGCTTTGAAGTTTTAAATTTCGTTAAATCTCATTTAAGAAAGTAATCTCGTAGTATTTACCTAAATCTGTTTTTATTGGAAATAATTACTTCAATTTAGCTGACAATGATAACGGCTACATTTAATAAGGGAGTAAATCAGCGTAACTGGAACTTGAAATTGACTTCTCTAATTAGGTGGAATTCTTTCTGTCAGGTAACTAATTTCGCGTGGGCCCCCGTACACACAGACAGACACACACACACACACACACACACAATATATATATATATATATGAATATACATACATATATATATATGTATATATATATATATGTATATATATATATATATATATATATATAAATATATATTATAATCATGATCATCATCATCTCCTACGCATATTAACGCAAAAGGCCTCGATTAGATTCCACCAGTCGTCTCTATCTTGAGCGTTTAATTCAATACTTCTCCATTCATCATCTCCGACTTCACGCTTCATAGTCCCCAGCCATGTAGGGCTGGGTCTTCCAACTCTTATAGTAGCTTTTGGAGCACAGTTTGATCTTTGGTGGACTAATTTCTCTTAGGGAGTGCGAAGAGCATAGCCAGACCATCTCCATCTATCCCTCACCATGATCTCATCCACATATGGCACTTGGGTAATCTCTCTTATAGTTTCATTTCTATTTTTATCCTGCCATTTAACTCCCAATACCCTTCTAATGGCTTTGTTCTCAAATCTACAAAATCTGTGGGAGATTGCTTTATTGTCATACCATAACTCCTGTCCATACAGTAACACCGATCTCCCTAAACTGATATATAGTCTGACTTTTATTTGTAATATCTGGCGATTTGATTTCCAAATTTTCCATATATATATATATATATATATATACTGTACACACACATATATATGTGTGTATATATATATATATATATATATAAGTATACTGTATATATATGTATATATGTATTTATATATATATGTATGTATACAGTATATATATATATGTATAAGTATACTGTATGTATATGTATATTAGTATTTATATATATGTATGTATACAGTATATATATATATAAATATATATGTATATATATATGTATATATATATATCTATATATATATATATATATATATATCCCAGTATTTACCCGTTATCCTTAGCTTGGGAAAGAAAAGATATTACCATATAAAACATAAGAGGATTTTCGTTCCGGTAGTGAAGTGTCTATCCAATCCTTCAACGTGATTGAATTGAAAGTTTGTTTTATTTCTATTGAATTGAAAGTTTGTTTTATTTCTTAATACAAGATTAGCGAAACTCCCCCCAACGATCCTCGTTGCTTGATTGTTAATATCACTCTTGTTTACATATTTCTGCATCTGTTGATAGAATATTCAATGTTGCCAGTTCATTTAGATGGCGAGATTGAAGGGAGCAGTTTTATACATGTTAATCCATTAATACATTTAATTGTTTATTTGTTTATTTGTTTGCGCTCTTTTGCCAGTATCGATAAAATACACTTTTTATTTCAGGTATCGTAAATTGTTTATATTTTCTTGTTAGTTTATTTGAATGTTCATCACTGCCTGAAATAAGCACATTCTTTTCCAAAAGCATATCTTTTATATAGTTTATGATCGTACTATATTTACACACACATATATATATATATATATGTATATATATATATATATATATGTATGTATGTATGTGTGTGTCTATATATATTTGCATATATATACACTATATTAAAATAGATCACAGCTGATGATATATATATATATTATATATACATATATATTATATATGTATATATGTAATATATGTATATATATACATGTATATTATATATGTATATATATTGGATATACACACACATGTATATATATGTATGTATATATATACTGTACATATATATATATATATATACATATATATATATATATATATATATCACGTAGGGTGACTCCTCACTAGGTACCTTTAACCTTTTTTTTGTGCTTCAGTTGGAAAAAAATATACTTTATATTTGAAACGAGGATCCGAGAGATGAAAAAAGGGCGTAATTTAGCTAATTACTGTATACTATGGAGAAAAAAGACGTAATCTTATTGTTCGCTCTCCCTTCTAATTCGAAAGTCTGAATTGTTTTCAAGATTCAAGTTCGTTTCCTGCTGAATAAAATAAAAAAAATCACTAAATA
>NC_090725.1:75675264-75677764 GCF_036898095.1 Palaemon carinicauda
CTTAAGCCAAAAAAGTAGTTAAATGAACATCTCCGATGGTAGTAAATTCAAGGCAGCTACTTCGGCTATGCACTTTGGAAATTGTGGAGTAGTAGGAGGAAGGAAACGAGAGAGAGAGAGAGAGAGAGAGAGAGAGAGAGAGAGCATGAGCAGGTATGAGTCATGCAGGGGTCGTTGGGGGTGTGGCTGAGAGAAAGAGAGTGGAGAGAGGGAGGGAAAGAGAGGAAGGGTGGAGGAGGAATTTGGGGGGGATGGGAGGAGAAGTCGAATTTAGTGTGTTGCAGCTCATTGCTAGCCGGACTCGAGAGGAGAGTGAGGGACAATAGGAGGTGGAGGAGGAGGGACTGCTTGACTGGAGACAGGAGGGGGTGGGGGTGGGGGGGGGTGTTGTTGGAGAAGGGGGAGGGAGAAGGGGTTGAAATGAAGAAAAGCGAAGTGTTTTAAATAATAGATATATACCGATAGCTGAGGAGGGGTAAAAATGAATCCATGGGTTTATACTGCAGAACAGGTCAAACATTTGTAGGGGAAAAGAGAGAACGAGGATTGCATAAAGAATGCGCTTACTATGTTGGCAATCTCTCTCTCTCTCTCTCTCTCTCTCTCTCTCTCTCTCATGATATTCACTTGAATGAAGCACCTTTATATCACCGGCAATACTTTAACTTGCATTAGCGCGTCTTTCTAAATAGCTCAAGAATTTTTCTTGAGTTCCCCCGTTTATTTATATACAGTATATATATATATATATATATATATATATATATATCTTTCTATCTATCTATGTGTGTATATATGTATGTACTCATATAAACGAGTATATTTTTTTTCAAGAAGACTGTATCAGCTGGAATCGATACGAATAGAATAATAAAGAAGGTTTGTTGTAGTTCTGGTTTTCATGGCAGCTAAAGTGCTTCACTTCACACCTGCAGAACACTTTGCAAACATTCACAAGGAAAAATTTTGCCAATTGAAAGATACGTTCACGGGGAAGTTGCAAGACTGCTTCTATTCGTGAAAGACGGCACTGTGTGGATAAAAACATTTGAAAATATATAGAACACACACACACACACACACACATATATATATATATATATATATATATATGTATATATATATGTATATATATGTATATATATATATATAAATATATATTTATATGCATATAAATATATATGTATATATATATATATATATATATAAATATATATTTATATGCATGTTTATATATATATATATTGTATATATATATATATATATATATGTATAAATATACATGGTATGTATGTTTGCGTATATATACAGTATACATGCATACATACATATGCATTGATTATATATATATATATATATATATTATATATATATATATATATATATATATATATATATATATATATATGTTTAGATATGTATATATGAGTTATGTGTTCATTAAACAAATACATGGATATACATAAACAAATGTTTTTGAAAAATGAATAGAACACTGACGGTTTGTAGTTTTCAATATATTGATTCAAGCTTTGTACTCTCTCTCTCTCTCTCTCTCTCTCTCTCTCTCTCTCTCTCTCTCCATGTGCGTGCTAGACGTGCGAGCATATTTTGTACTGTTTCCCTGCTATTTTCAACATGGTTCTATATTTGGAAACAGTGGCAGACAATGATTGCCCCTTTAATAATTGTGGCAACTATCATATCCAATATTAAATTAATGTAACTAAGAAGTACATTAATTATTATTTATTGATTTTTAAATATTGTTATGTTTTCTTTAATGCCAATCAGGTTTTTCCTATTGTCATTCGTTGAAATATTAAAAGCAGGATTTAATCCAACTCTCGTAATTAGAAAAAATGTAATAATATCAATGAGTTTAGAGTTATTAATTAATCGTCATTATCATAAATATTATGAAAACAAGTAAGTAGGTCAATAAGAAATTAGCCAATTGTTTCAATATACTTTTAATACATCGATTTGTGTTTGATAGGTGCCTAAAGGGGCCCATACACGTTCAAAAAAACCGTCAAAATTTTGATGCAAAATTTGAGTGTGTGTAGGACGTTTTGATATCAAAATTTTGCATCAAAATTTTGATGCAAAATTTGAGTGTGTGTAGGACGTTTTGATATCAAAATTTTGCATCAAAATTTTGATGCAAAATTTGAGTGTGTGTAGGACGTTTTGATGTCAAAATTTTGCATCCAAATTTTGATGCAAAATTTGAGTGTGTGGGACGTTTTGATGTCAAAATTTTGCATCAAAATTTTGATGCAAAATTTGAGTGTGTGTAGGACGTTTTGATGTCAAAATTTTGCATCAAAATTTTGATGCAAAATTTGAGTGTGTGGGACGTTTTGATGTCAAAATTTTGCATCAAAATTTTGATGCAAAATTTGAGTGTGTGTAGGACGTTTTGATGTCAAAATTTTGCATCAAATATTTTTTTTGACCATAAAACGTCCTACACACGCTCAAATTTTGCATCCAA
>NC_090725.1:75690264-75693596 GCF_036898095.1 Palaemon carinicauda
AAAGGGCACCGCTGCGAGTCGGTGCAAAAATGCATCGCTAAAAGAAATTGACTATAGTGAGTTGGTGAATTAGAATAGATGAAATATAGTTTCTATAGTAGCATATTTTAAATTATTCTATTAATATATGCTATATATTGGTAATTTGCGTTCTAGTTTAGGGAGGGTATTATTGTCCCTCAGACATTTAGTCAAATTTCCATGTAGCTATTAACGCTCTCTTGATTTTAACAATTACTATGAATATTCCACTTTTGAAGCTTCTACGTTTTTATTCTTGTTTACCTGCAATATGGATAGAAAAATTTCCTTGGCTCCCAAAGGTAAATGTTTCAGTCTCGGTTGAAATATAATTTTATTAAGTCTGCGACCCCAAAGGACCAGGATTATGTTCACGAGGTCCATTTGTGTGATGGAATCGAAGAAATCGTGAAGGAAACTTCATCAGTCATTCGTTCCCTTAATTCAATGCTGAAAGTGAGATTCGAACTTGCTAAACGATAACACAATTTCGAGACGGTACAGAATAAACAGGTTCTATATTGGAGCTGTGTTTTGTAACCAAAGGGAATTTGTCCAGACACTGTATAGTATATAGTGTAAACAGGATATGGGTACTACAGTATGTACGCTTGTGCATCTATAAATACACACACAAGTATGTATGTATGTATACGTAAAAATCACAGGAAAACGTGATGCTCAGATGCAGAAGAACCACAGGGAAAATGAAAATACGAACTATACGATTAAGTCCTGACTAGTTTCGTGATACTTCTTCAGAGTATGTATGTATGTATGTATGTATGTATGTATGTATGTATGTATGTATGTATGTATATATATATATATATATATATACATACGTGTGTTTGCAGGGGAAAAGGATGCTTTAGATGAATTTTAATCATATATGTGTACTGGTATCTAGTTTTAATCAATAATAACAAGGGAACAATACTAGTAAAAACAATGATCCTTTGTTCCCCCTTAAAGGAGGACAAAGAAAAAGAGGGTAAGAACATTTCCGGAAAACTTGCAAAACTTTCACAATCAAGAGTACGTGCATAGAGGGAACTTGCTTTGTTTTATATGGTTACAGTACTTTTCCTCCTCCGATGTTTCTCAAATAACTCTTATTATTATTATTATTATTATTATTATTATTATTATTATTATTATTATTACTAGCCAAGCTATAACCCTAGTTGGAAAAGCAAGATGCTATAAGCCCAAGGGCTCCAACAGGGAAAAATAGCCCAGTGAGGAAAGGAAATAAGGAAATAAATAAAAGATGAGAATAAATTAACAATATATCATTCTAAAAACAGTAACAGCGTCAAAACTGATATATCCTCTATAAACTATTAACAACGTCAAAAACAGATATGTCATATATAAACAATATAAAGACTCATGTCAGCCTGGTCAGCATAAAAACATTTGCTCCAACTTTGAAATTTTGAAGTTCTACTGATTCAACTACCCGATTAGGAAGATCATTCCACAACTTGGTCACAGCTGGAATAAAACTTCTAGAATACTGTGTAGTATTGAGCCTCATGATGGAGAAGGCCTGGCTATTAGAATTAACCTAAGAGTCTGGCGAGTTCAAAGCTTTTAAAATAGAAAATACATTTCTATGGGGAATTTCTTATTATACAGTTTTATTCGCTGCTTAAATCTCGTTTTTGTTTTCCCTGTACACACACACAACACACACAAATGTATGTGTTTTGTTTATATCAAAGAAATACTTAGTATATCAACATTAAAAATATATTTGATTCAAACAGGTGCAAGTAAAATCTCAGCAATACCACTACTAGTATATGTATGAGTATATAAATGATGCACATGGTACATGAAATATGTATAAAGTTATGCATGAGTCAACAACCATTTGACCTCGGCAAGCGCTGAACTAAAGAACCTTAGCAGGCAGTTCATCATCTGTGGAGCATTCTGAACCCACCAACGTTCTTTATGGCCTCACGAGCTCCCGCTTCTAATTATATCCCGGATATTTTTATTTTTATTTACCTGCATATTTCATTTCTATTAAAACGTTTCCTTCATATCCAAGTAATTATTTTTCCCATCCCGGTAATCATTGCGCCCACATGATCCTGCAACTAGAATTAACATACGTTTATATGTTTTACTAATTTCAGTGTTTGTTTATTTCTATAATAGTTCCAACCACCATTTCTTTTTTTAAAGACTTCCTTTGGAAACATATTATTATTAAAAGAAGGAGTTTTACCAGCCCAATAAGTCAAGTTTGACTCTCACAGGGCTGGCCCGAAAAAAAAATTCGGGCCAGCCCGAAAAAAAAAATAAATGAAAAAAAATTATATATATGTATATACAGTATATACTTATAATCTTTAAATATTCTAAATATGGGTGAATATATGGATGAATATATATATATATATATATATGTATAATATATATATATTTATATATATATATATATATATATATATATTTATATATATATATATATATATATATATAATATGAAATCTGAGTGATAAAAATAATTAACTATATATAAAATCTATGTAACCTTTGGACACAGACACGCTCTCTACATCCTCAAAAATTTCTGGCTGTAAAATGTCCTACGTGTACTCTCATGTCCTTATTTTTATATGTTCAACTTTCATCGTTTCCAAATGAACTGGTCATTTTTCTTAAGGCTGCTGGGAGAGAAAGTTTTATTAGGTTGTAATTTTTGGAAGATAGGAAACTAAAGTAGGTATCATAAGATAGTTTGTGACATATTATGTTTGTGAAAGAAATCTGGTAAAAATGTGTGAGTCTTGGGATCATTACTATTCTCTCTCTCTCTCTCTCTCTCTCTCTCTCTCTCTCTCTCTCTCTCTTTCTCTCTTTCTCTCTCTCTTGTAATTTTTGGAAGATAGGAAACTAAAGTAGGTATCATAAGATAGTTTGTGACATATTATGTTTGTGAAAGAAAGCTGGTAAAAATGTGTGAGTCTGGGGAGCATTATTATTCTCTCTCTCTCTCTCTCTCTCTCTCTCTCTCTCTCTCTCTCAGGCTTTGTGGCGGTGTGGTAACTAACTCGGCTGGAATTTATAGGAGCTTTTGTTGATCTCCAGGTTGGCGAGGTAAAGATAGAAGAAAACTAAACGCGAGTGTCAAAAATTGTATGCCATGAAAGGGGATGTCCTCTTCGAGGTAATCCCAGTGCCACCGCGGGGAAACCATTCATAAGATATTCATAAGAATTTCCGAATGAAGTATGCAGCTGTTTTTTGTAATGGGAACGCAACATGCTTGCCCTCCTAATTTAGACTTC
>NC_090725.1:75699096-75704096 GCF_036898095.1 Palaemon carinicauda
AAATACCTTGAAATAAGTCATTTATGTTACTCCTTAATAATTATGTTGAAAGTGTGTACGATAACTTTGGTTAAAAAAAAAACGATAATTTTAAGGCTCATATACGATAATCCAGTGGAAATAATCTGGTAACCTTGCCTCGGATACAAGGCTAGTTGAATATAGAGGTGCAACCGTAGACCCCAGGTTGGGGTCCATTGCCTCACTAATATAAAGTAAAACCAATTAAGGTATTAAGAGAAAAGTGAGTTTCAATTCTCCCGTAAGAGTTGAAAGGCCTCGTGTTCCAAATACTGGTCCATTCCAAATACTGGTCCATTTGGCCAAGTTTTAAAATCAATAAAGTTCAATTCGCTTATGAGAATACTTGAAGCGTTTTCCTGCAAGTTTGGAGTTTATTTTTTTTTTTTACTGATGATTAATGAAGAGCAAATGAGAAAATACGAGGAGTCCTCCCTCTCTGGGATAAAGATCGACCCGAATGCTTTTGAAAATACGACAGACGTGAGGGGAATTTCAAACTGAATTCCTTCTCTTCTTCTGCCTAGTCATCCCCGTCCTCCTCTTTCTCCTCTTATTCCTCAGCTTCGGATATCATAGTGTAAGGGGAAATCAAACCAAGAGTGTTCAAAGGGAAATCGGGAAATGGCGAAAACTTTTGTGGAAACTCGTGAAATGTAAGATGTTCTGGAAACAGGATTGTGTAGGATATTAGATGTGTTTCTTTGCTCTTCTTGGAACTGCCTCTTGTTATAGTAATAGCAATCCTCCAAATCTCTCTCTCTCTCTCTCTATCTCTCTCTCTCTCTCTCTCTCTCTCTCTCTCTATTTTGCGACATTGGTAGATTGTAGTAATAGATACATACAGTATATGCCTTTCCTCTACTATAATTGAGCAAACGAAGTAGCTTCTTTCTCTCTCTCTCTCTCTCTCTCTCTCTCTCTCTCTCTCTCTCTTCCGCTGTCACCAGTAGTCCCTTGTAATAGCAGCACGTCAGAATCAGCGTGTGTTGGCTGGAAGTTCAACGTTCTTAGCATTTATGCAGTAGGCAAGTAGCGTGCCTGTGTATTTCATCCAGAACCAGTGAACTGAAGCACTGAACTCATCGCATCAAAGACAGCCAGCTCATTGAAAAGGCCTTTAAAGGTCACGGAAATATATAGTCATTTCCTTGAGTATTCTATGAGTTCTTCCTTAAATGTCACGGAGATATATAGTCATTTCCTTGAATATTCTATGAGTTCTCCCTTAAAGGTCACGGAAATAGATAGTCATTTCCTTGAGTATTCTATGAGTTCTTCCTTAAAGGTCACGGAGATAGATAGTCATTTCCTTGAGTAGTCTATGAGTTCTTCCTTAAATGTCACGGAGATATATAGTCATTTCCTTGAGTATTCTATGAGTTCTTCCATAAATGTCACGGAGATATGTTGTCATTTCCTTGAGTATTCTATGAGTTCTTCCTTAAATGTCACGGAAATATATAGTCAATTCCTTGAGTATTCTATGAGTTCTTCCTTAAATGTCACGGAAATATATAGTCAATTCCTTGAGTGTTCTATGAGTTCTTCCTTAAATGTCACGGAAATATATAGTCATTGCCTTGAGTGTTCTATGAGTTCTTCCTTAAAGTGTCACGGAAATATATAGTCATTGCCTTAAGTATTCTATGAGTTCTTCCTTAAAGTGTCACGGAGATATATAGTCATTTCCTGGAGTATTCTGTGAGTTCTTCCTTAAAGGTCACGGAAATGTATAGTCATTGCCTTGAGTATTCTATGAGTTCTTCCTTAAATGTCACGGAGATATATAGTCATTTCCTTGAGTATTCTATGAGTGCTTCCTTAAATGTCACGGAGATATATAGTCATTTCCTTGAGTATTCTATGAGTTCTTCCTTAAATGTCACGGAGATATATAGTCATTTCCTTGAGTATTCTATGAGTTCTTCCTTAAATGTCACGGAGATATATAGTCATTTCCTTGAGTATTCTATGAGTTCTTCCTTAAAGATCTCGGAAATATATAGTCATTTCCTTGTGTATTCTATGAGTTCTTCCTTAAATGTCACGGAGATATATAGTCATTTCCTTGAGTATTCTAGGAGTTCTTCCTTAAAGGTCACGGAAATATATAGTCATTTCCTTGAGTATTCTAGGAGTTCTTCCTTAAAGGTAAATATATAGTCATTGCCTTGAGTATTCTATGAGTTCTTCCTTAAAGGTCACGGAAATAGATAGTCATTGCCTTGAGTATTCTGTGAGTTCTTCCTTAAATGTCACGGAAATATATAGTCATTTCCTTGAGTATTCTATGAGCTCTTCCTTAAATGTCACGGAAATATATAGTCATTCCCTTGAGTATTCTATGAGTTCTTCCTTAAATGTCACGGAAATATATAGTCATTTCCTTGAGTATTCTATGAGTTCTTCCTTAAATCACCCTATAAGATTCACCCTTAATAAAACAGATGTAATTATGGCCGGTTTTGTTTTATAAGGTCCAGAGTATAGATTGATGTTTGCAGTAAAAATAAAAAGATAAAAGGGAAGCCGTTTATGAAAGCACAAATTATCTTTAAAGAATTATAGATGTTACTCTTGGGGATCGTTTTTCAAACCCATTTTTTGGTGAATTTATCAACACAATGTTTGAGTGTAACTAAATCTGACCTCCATCTACGTGAGATGTCGCATTTTTTTTTTTCAAACATATCCTGTTGAGGGAAAATCATTACAAAGACCAGATCTGTTTCTCATTATTTATTTATTTTTTTTATTTTTTTTTTATTTTATTTATATATTTTTTTTTTTTTTTGATAAAAAACGCCACTTTCTTCGGTTGTTGATTTCGTTTTTCAACAGAATTGAATATGTAATAAACATCATGTTCAATTCGCATATTTGAATAATTTTTTGTCACTGTGGTAAGGAAGCATCACCGTTATTCTTGAATTCTTCCGTTAGGCTAAACGAAGATGTCAGTCCTTTGATTTGATCAAATGCAAAAAGTATGTATGGGTTCTCATTATGAATCACAAAATTTGTATATTCTGTAAGACCCAGCAAACCAACAAATCCAACATTTTTTGTGATTTCTCAACGATACTTGTAGTGATCCCTTCAGTGAAGTTTCGATCGCTTTAATACCAATTCCTGGAATAATATCCCCTTTCCTATAGGATTTAATCCTATAGCCTCTTCTTTTCGAAACCGTATACTGTTGCATCACTCTGACATTCCCACTTTACACCCTTTTCCTTATTTTCCTTCAGGTTGTACCTGGATGAGGTCATTCGCACTCTTTCTTTATCGACCCCCTTAAGGAAAACTCTCTCTCTCTCTCTCTCTCTCTCTCTCTCTCTCTCTCTCTCTCTTTTTTTTTTTTTTTTTTTTTTTTTTTTTTTGGTAACTTAACCTAAGGACCTTGTCGACCGCCCTTACTGGTTCTACGCTTTAATATCCGCGGTCCTTCATTGTCTTCTCAAGAAAAAAAGAAAGAGAAAAAGAGGCAAAAGAAAAAAGAAAATCACAATTTGATACTGGAAAGGTGAAACGTGTGCTCACTTATCTTAGGTATGAGGTAGTCTCTCTCTCTCTCTCTCTCTCTCTCTCTCTCTCTCTCTCTCGGGAAATGCAGCCCTGTGGCGTTCCTAAAAGTCGTATAAATTATGGGACAGTGACTTCTGTTGTTGTGTATGGGAAGGAGAGTGTTCATTCCAACGCTCACCAAATGGCCACAGGAAGATAGAGGTTTTATATATATCATTAGGGTTGCATGTGTTGTTGTTATGGTTGTTATTATCCTTATATATTTGACCCTGTAGGATGTGGTATTTCTATAATTTTCGAAAAATTATATGAATGTAATATACAATAAGCTCTCGGTTTTATAACAAACGGTGCATTTTGTAACCGAATAACCGAATATATACAGGATTCATTTATAATCAGGTATATGGAATGCTTCGTAACTCATACTTATAATATTTGTGGGATTACATTTGTTTTATATATCTATCTACTGTATTTATATATATGTATATATATATATGTATATATATAGATATATATATATATATATATATATGGATAAATATCAACACAACATCGTGTTCAAATAGAAATAAATTTCTACCTCATACTTGGGATCGAACGCTAGCCCCTTCTAATATATATATATATATATATATATAGATAGATAGATAGATAGATAGATAGATAGATAGATATAAATATATATTTACTGTATATATATATATATATATATATATTTATATATATATATATATTTATATATATATATATATATATATATATAAACATATATATATAAACATATATATACATATATATATATATATTATATATAATGCCATAAATATACGTATATAAGTACATATATATGTGTATTTATCTATATACACATACTGTACATTATATATAAAAGTGTATCTGTAATGTTAATATTTTCACGGCGCTTTTCATGCATTCTATGACTACAATTAATTCCACTGGTTACCATGTATACATTTCCAAAATCCTTCATGTAAGATTCCATGTAGAGCTAAATCGTGAGATCCGATAAAATGTAATGTTACAGCAGGGTTGCCACTCGTACGATAATTATCGTATATGTACGAATATATTGTGTCCGGTACGAAATACGATACATACCTTAGGTATATATAAATATGTGTGCGTATTTAATTAAATTATCGTACTAAAGCACCTTGAAGTAAGTTATGTTACTCCTTGATAATTATGTTGAAAGTGTGTACGATAATTTTTGGTAAAAAAACGATAATTATAAGGCTTATGTACGATAATCCAGTGGAAATAATCTGGCACATGTGTTACAGTCGACGTCATGGGACAGTTTGAAATTAGGGAACCTGATTTTGATGAGCCTGGGTTTATGTATTCATTTAGTTATCTCCAAATAGTTATAATGTAAAGTAATGGGAATTGAATGATATGCAGTTCTATAAACCCAACGG
>NC_090725.1:75709096-75721596 GCF_036898095.1 Palaemon carinicauda
AATATATATATATATATATATATACATATATATATGTATATATATATATATAAAAATAAATATACCTGTAAATACATACTTAATAATATTTATATTTATATCTGAATATATATATATATATATATATATATATATATATTTATATATATATATATATAAATAAATATACCTGTAAATACATAATTATATTTATATTTATATCTGAATATATATATATATATATATATATATATATATATATATACATATATAAATATAAATATTAATATATATATGTATATACATATATATATATATATATATATATATATTCAGATATAAATATAAATATAATTATGTATTTACAGGTATATTTATTTATATATATATATATATAAATATATATATATATATACAAGATTCAAACAATGACATCAAAGAATGAATCCTTTTGTCCCAGTGTAAACCTGAACCCCTTTCACAGAAATACCATGTTATTGTTTGAGTCTTGTATATATATATATATATATATATATATATATATGTGTGTGTGTGTGTGTGTGTGTGTATATATTTATATATATCTATATATACATGCATGTATGCATACATTAGCACATTAATGCGTGCATGCATACTTTCATTCATATTTGATGTGGCAAAGACGAGGAAATAGCATTTCATTTCTGACGCGAACGCCCGATGAAAGAGTCTCCTCAGTTGAATGGTTTTGGTGAGTTTCTAATAATAGCTCAGAATCTTTAAGTGCAGAGTGTAAGAGTGACTTGGGAAAGAGAAGAAAGTATAAATACAAAAATCAGTTATATTTTGATTTCGTTAAATCTTCGCCGTCTGGAAGGAGTTGAATTTTACTTAAACCAGTTAGTAGAGGAAGGAATGATCTTATTAATAATGACGATTTTAAGGATGAAGATAATAAGGATTGTCATTAAATTCTTTTTGTAGAAAGTAAAAATAAAAAAAAATCAGTTATATTTGATTTCGTTAAATCTTCGCCGTCTGGAAGTAGTTGAATTCTACTTATACTAGTTAGTAGAGGAAATAATGATCTTGTTAATAATGATGATTATAAGGATGAACATAATAAGGATTGTCATTAAATTCTTTTTGAAGAAAGTAAAAATAAAGAAATCAGTTATATTTGATTTCGTTAAATCTTCGCCGTCTGGAAGTAGTTGAATTCTACTTAAACCAGTTAGTAGAGGAAATAATGATCTTATTAATAATGATGATTATAAGGATGAACATAATAAGGATTGTCATTAAATTCTTTTTGAAGAAATTAAAAATACAAAAATCAGTTATATTTGATTTCGTTAAATGATTTCTTTAAATCTTCGCCGTCTGGAAGTAGTTGAATTCTACTTAAACCAGTTAGTAGAGGAAATAATGATCTTATTAATGATGATGATTATAAGGATGAAGATAATAAGGATTGCCATGAAATTCTTTTTGATAATACAAAAATCAGTTATATTTGATTTCGTTAAATCTTTGCCATCTGGAAATAGTTGAATTTTACTTAAACCAGTTAGTAGAGGAAATAATGATCTTATTAATAATGATGATTGTAAGGATGAAAATAATCAGGATTGTCATTAAATTCTTTTTTGAAGAAAGTAAAAAAAAAAAATCAGTTCTATTTGATTTCGTTAAATCTTCGCCATCTGGAAGTAGTTGAATTCTACTTAAACCAGTTAGTAGAGGAATTAATGATCTTATTAATAATGATGATTATAAGGATGAAAATAATCAGGATTGTCATGAAATTCTTTTTGATAATACAAAAATCAGTTATATTTGATTTCGTTAAATCTTCGCCATCTGGAAGTAGTTGAATTCTACTTAAACCAGTTAGTAGAGGAATTAATGATCTTATTAATAATGATGATTATAAAGGATGAAAATAATCAGGATTGTCATTAAATTCTTTTTGAAGAAAGTAAAAATAAAGAAATCAGTTATATTTGATTTTGTTAAATCTTCGCCATCTGGAAGTAGTTGAATTCTACTTAGACTAGTTAGTAGAGGAAATAATGATATTAATAATGATGATTATAAAGGATGAAAATAATCAGGATTGTCATTAAAATCATCATCTGCTTGTCTTTTTGATCATTTAAATAACATGATTACAAATGTCATCTGGTTGATCAGTAAGTTATTTGGATTTTGATATTTTGGCATAGAAGACTATTTGAACAATTCCGACCTTTAAAAAATAGACAAAAAAATTAAAATTTAAAAAATAGATAAAAAAATAAAAATTTAAAAAATAGATGAAAAAATGAAAATTTAAAAATAGATAAAAAAATAAAAATTTAAAAAATAGATAAAAAAATAAAAATTTAAAAAATAGATGAAAAAATAAAAACATTTGTGTACTGGGTTTTTTCTTTGACAAAAACCCAAATAATCTTTCCCACTTGATATATGTAATGTTTTTCTCTAAGTAAATAATCCAAGTTAAAAACACAGAGCGTATTCCAACAGTATCCCGAGAGGGGATTTATAAATGTCTTCATAACGCATTTTTCTTAACCTCCAGAGAAGAGTGTGACGAAGTGTGTGACCTGGTTTCAAGTAACAGAGTTGTCTTACATCTTTTTTTTTACCTTTAGAGGGAATCGTCTCCCTTAATGGCCTTAAAGTCACCCGCAAGTTGCGGCTGAGAATTCCTGGGAATTTGTAACTTTAATTTTAAAGCTGTTTGTCGTTGTCGCTTCTTATGAGGCGCTGGAGTGGACGATGGGTGAGGTGGGGGAGGAGGAGTCACCTGCCCATTCAGATTTGACACGAGCGAATAAGAGAGGACAGCTTGACAAGCGAAACTGACAAGGGAGGGCCATTATTGCATATGCTAGTTTCTCAAAGGACTATATTGCTTGTAAAATACAGCAGGTGTAGAAAAAATAAACACTTCGGACACAATCAATTACTTTGACAAATCCAAAAGGTTATTCGCTACTTATAACCAATTTAATGTCAATAACACACACAAGCTCATACACAAACAGCATTGCAAGTTTAAGAAACAAAATCATACAGCAGTCCACATATCTATAGTCCATTTCTTTTAGCGATGCATATTTGCACCAACTCGCGGCGGTGCCCTTTTAGCTCGGAAAAGTTTTGTGATCGCTGATTGGTTGGAATTATCTCGTCCAACCAATCAGCGATCAGGAAACTTTTCCGAGCTAAAAGGGCACCGCTGCGAGTCTTTATTATATTGCTACTTTCAAGATATTTTCATGGAGTTGAAAATTATGGTTTTATCGTTTTGATATAAATCGAATGTGTTTCATTGGTATTAGTATTGATTTTGAGCGATACGATAACCTCGTTTCAAAAAAAAAGTATCATTCTTTTCTTCTTCCTTCCAGTGCTCTTTCTTATGATTATTGGAACATTGATTGGAATATATAGAAAGTAGAACAAAAAGTAGTTGAAGTTCGGTACAAGCCAGTTATAGCATTTTCATTAAGGTTATTTCTGTCATTGCATTCTTACGTATTCTTTAAAATCTTGATTAATGGAAAGTCTAATAATGTTTGTTCCTATTCATTTTTATAGTGCCATATCATTCTTCTCGTTTGGCTACTCTGGAGTTTAATCAACTATTATTACTTGTAGCCTAAACAAATGCATGAACTCTCTCTCTTTCGTATTTATATTTGATAAATAGATATCTATATTTTATTTTCTTTTTCACAATGCATTTGATCTATATCACTATCACTTCAGTATTAATCAGTGTAAGATGCGTGTACTAAATGAAGTATTGTATTGAAAAGGATGACTATTACTTTATTTCAGAGAGAGAGAGAGAGAGAGAGAGAGGAGAGAGAGAGAGAGAGAGGAGAGAGAGAGAGAGAGGAGAGAGAGAGAGAGAGAGCAGTATCAAATCAGTGTAAGATGCGTGTACTAAATGAAGTATTGTATTGAAAAGGATGACTATTACTTTATTTCAGAGAGAGAGAGAGAGAGAGAGAGAGAGAGAGGAGAGAGAGGAGAGAGAGAGAGAGAGAGAGAGAGAGAGCAGTATCAAATCAGTGTAAGATGCGTGTACTAAATGAAGTATTGTATTGAAAAGGATGACTATTACTTTATTTCAGAGAGAGAGAGAGAGAGAGAGAGAGAGAGAGAGAGAGAGAGAGAGAGAGAGAGAGAGAGCAGTATCAAATCAGTGTAAGATGCGTGTACTAAATGAAGTATTGTATTGAAAAGGATGACTATTACTTTATTTCAGAGAGAGAGAGAGAGAGAGAGAGAGAGAGGACGAGAGAGAGAGAGGAGAGAGAGAGAGAGAGAGAGAGAGAGCAGTATCAAATCAGTGTAAGATGCGTGTACTAAATGAAGTATTGTATTGAAAAGGATGACTATTACTTTATTTCAGAGAGAGAGAGAGAGAGAGAGAGGAGAGAGAGAGAGAGAGAGAGAGAGAGAGAGAGAGGAGAGAGAGAGAGAGAGAGAGAGCAGTATCAAATCAGGGTAAGATGCGTGTACTAAATGAAGTATTGTATTGAAAAGGAATGACTATTACTTTGTTTCAGAGAGAGAGAGAGAGAGAGAGAGAGAGAGAGAGAGAGAGAGAGAGAGATATCCATAATAAGAATAATTAAATCCTTACACTACATCTATCCATGTCTGGTGTAACATGATATGAATATATCCACCTTCATCTATAATGATACTTCGATCTTAAGTACTTACGCTTATAGATTGTTTTTTTTTTTTCTTTTTTTTTTTATAACTTCAATCGTTACTATAACGTAATGAAGGTAGTTAGCTTCCTCTTTGCCTTCATATTAACATCAGCATTATTTCGACGACACAAGTATGCTTGCATTCAAGCAAGCACTTTTTTTTTATATTATAACTTCAATCGTTACTATAACGTAATGAAGGTAGTTAACTTCCTCTTTGCCTTCATATTAACATCAGCATTATTTCGACGACACAAGCATGCTTGCATTCAAGCAAGCACAAAATCACAGATTTGCTCAGACTGTAGCTTCTAAATCGATAACGTTTCTGCCTGTGTCTGTTGGGACCAGAAAGCCCATGAGTGAATTCATATATGGGCGAGCCCACCTCGCTTTGCTTGCAAGCCGCGAGGGGGGAAACGACCGCTGGTTGCTTGTTGTTGTGCCTGCGTCGCTTGTTGTTGGTTGTTATCCTTCCTCCTCTTTCCTTCGTGGTGTGAAGGCGCTGGTGCCGGGAGAGGGGGCTTTGAGGAGAGGGAATCTTGTGGATGTGTTTGATTGTCTGATGATGTTTTTTTTTTTTTTTTTTTTTTTTTTACGATGTTTGTATTCATTCAATTACTTATATATTGATTTATTTTACTCCATTCTCTTATAATATATTTCTTCCTATAATGCGTATATTTCTTTTATTGATATTGCGTTAACAAATGATCACTCATGAGATTAAAGGGGTTGAATTGTGATTGAAACTTCTGTTAATAAGTTGGTGAGTATTCTTAAACAGTCTTTCTTCTTCTTCTTCTTCTTCTTCTTCTTCTTCTTCTTCTTCTTCTTCTTCTTCTTCTTCTTCTTCTTATGAGAGAGGCAGATAGAAAGAGATGGTCTGTATGGTGACAAATTAGTTTCATTTCATCTTTTCTGATATTCGATGTAAATTAATTTGTCAAGAAAGATCCAGAATATTTATATAGCATTTCTTACATTAAGGAAATCAACGGCATACAGACATACATACACACACACACACACACACACACACACATATATATATATATATATATATATATATATATATATATATATATATATATATAGTGTGTGTGTGTGTGTGCGTGTGTCTCCGTACGTGAGTGTGTTTCTTTGTAATTATTCTCTGCCTCGCATGAATATTTATCCAGATTTCTTTATTGCCACACGTTTTTTTTTTTTTGAACGTTTTCTATCCCTAAACGCAATGTTTTTTTTTTCTTTTCTTTTTTTTTTACCTTTTGAAAAAAGGTTTTATCAATTCCACTTTTTTCTGCCGCTTCTGTTTCCCTTTTCTATCTTGAGACTAATCTAGCGATTAATGTTCACGAGTATGTTGAAGAATCGCTGAAGGATTTGCAAGTATTGTTTCTCTAATGGCACTCTAACGCTATTTTAACATGCAAAGCACTGATACGTTGACGATAGTTTAAAGTGATGCAAAACTTTTGAACTGCCTGATATCGGCATGTTATGCCAGGCTGACACTTGCACGACTTTTTGCCACGAATTTGTCGTGGCAAGTCGTGAAATTTTGTGGCACGAACTGGAAAATAAAAAAACGAAAAAAAATTACCTCAAAATCACAGCTCACCTGTCCACATTGACACGAACTGGCACGACAAGTTCACGACGAGTTCATGCATAGTTTTAGCATAGTTTGCACACTTCCCGCATCGTCCCGATGAGTTCACGATCAGTTTGCGCATAGTTCACGCCGCGTTCACGAAATTTTGTCGTGACCAAAATTTGAACATTTCAAAATTCTTGTCACGACATGTCACGATGTCACGACAGGTTCACTCCAGTTCACGACGAGTTCTCGCCAGTTCACGACTCGAGTCGTGACAATGCGTGCCACAAATTCGTGCAAGTGTCAGGGTATCTTTATCCTGTCAAAGTCGTGTTAAAAGAAAAAATTACGTAACTTCAGAAGTTCAAACTTGCAGCAAATGTTTTTATGTTGAGCAGGCTGAAATAAGCCTCTTTTCATAGGTCATATGTCGCATGTGTATTTTAACGTTGTTACTGATCTTAAATGTATTTTATATTTTTATGGATTAAATATCATATAGGTCATTTATTTATTTGTGTCCTTTCCTCAAATAGTTCATTTATTTATTCATTGCCTTTCCTCACAAAACTATTTTTCCCTGTTGGAGCCCCTGAGTTTATAGCATCCTGCTTTTCCAACTAGGGTTGCAGCCTAGCTAGTAATAAGAATAATAGTAAAGAGAGAGAGAGAGAGAGAGAGAGAGAGAGAGAGAGAGAGAGAGAGAGAGAGAGAAAACAGTTCCTACTTAATGACAGAGCTAACCGAGAGAGAGAGAGAGAGAGAGAGAGAGAGAGAGAGAGAGAGAGAGAGAACAGCTCCTACTCAATGACAGAGCTAAGAGAGAGAGAGAGAGAGAGAGAGAGAGAGAGTTCAGGAAAACTTCCAAGTGTAAGAAATGGGGTTTAGGGTAAGGGGGTTGGGTCTCTGAGGGTTGTGGAGTAAGAGAGTGTGTCCAGGGAAATAGGAAATGTGCTCTTTTGTACTTTAAGAGATTTGGACAAAAGCGAATGTGTTCTTCTAAAGGATACTTTTAAGAGAGCAAAGCATCGTCTGAGTCGTTCCAGCACCATATGGACGACAATTGCCTCTCTCTTAAGGGTTTGTAAACACTTTTTTTTCCCCATTTTTTTGTTCCAACGTGAATATACCTTGAACATTTCCTCTCCTTTTCATATTTAGTACCTGAACACCGTACTTTTTTTTTATCTTTTTATTTAAAAGTTAAATTACATATTCTTTACAATCACAATATTTACAGTATCATCACATTTAATTGCATTTTTCTATAAACAAATCCATCTAATTTAACAATTTACACCATCACACATCTTGATTTTAATTTTTAGTCACTCAAAAACAATAATTTATATACTTTTTGGGTGCGTACTAGTGTAAGAAAGGATAAAGGTTGTCGTTTCCTTCTATTTATTCTTTTATTTTCCATCACATTTTCTTCTGTTTTGGTGCGTACTAGTGTAAGAAAGGATAAAGGTTGTCGTTTCCTTCTATTTATTCTTTTATTTTTCTATCACATTTTCTTCTGTTTTGGTGCGTACTAGTGTAAGAAAGGATGAAAGTTGTCGTTTCCTTCTATTTATTCTCTTATTTTCCCATCCCATTTTCTTGTTTTACGAAGGTCTTGTGTTTATGAGGAAGGGAAAAGACGTGAAATGCGACCCCGGATGATCTTCGTTGGAAATATGTGAGGGTCGTCTCTGTTGCCTCTCAAATACCTATAAATGAATAATTCATGGAAAGGAAATCAATATTTCTTTGGCTACTCGAAGTTTTCCAACTCCGGCTAAAACAGAGGGTATAAATACACATGCAAAAAAGACAGGTCGTGGGCGAATAGGTATGTAAATATGGTGTTGCTACAAGTGCAAGACAGCTCTTGCTACAAGTGCAAGACAGCTCTTGCTACAATTGCAAGACAGTTAGCTCTTGCTACAAGTGCAAGACAGTTAGCTCTTGCTACAAGTGCAAGACAGTTAGCTCTTGCTACAAGTGCAAGACAGTTAGCTCTTGCTACAAGTGCAAGACAGTTAGCTCGTGCAACAAGTGCAAGACAGTTAGCTCTTGCTACAAGTGCAAGACAGTTAGCTCTGAAGAAATAGAAAATTATTTTGTGGGAAAGAGATTAAGTTTTTATGCAATAAATATTTATTACTTAGTGATTACTATTATTCCTATAAATACAGGGGAAATGGCACATTGATTCTTTTAGTATGTTTCCTTTAGTTTAAAGAATTCAAGGAAAGTGATAATACTTGATTTGTGTCATTTTACTCATCTTAATACGAGAGAGAGAGAGATAGAGAGAGAGAGAGAGAGAGAGGAGAGAGAGAGAGAGAGAGAGAGAGAGATTTGGTGTACATTTATTTCTATGGGCTTTAGTGGGTTGGCAAGGGCCCACCAGCCCCGTTGAGATACTACCGTAAAAGAGTTATTGGGTTCTTGATTAGCCAGACAGTTCTACATTGGATCCATCTCTCGGGTTACAACTCATTTTTTTTTTATATTCTATTTTGATTGTTTATTACTTCTCTTGTAGTTTATTATTTCCTGGTTTCCCAAACCTCGCTGTACTATTTTCCCCGCTAGAGCCTTTGGGGCTCATAGCATCCTGCTTTTCCAACTATGATTGTAGCTTAGCTTGTAATAATAATAATAATAATATAATACATACATACATACATACATATACCAAGGCACTTCCCCCAGTTTTGGGGGGTAGCCGACATCAACAAATGAAACAAAAACAAAAAAAGGGGACCTCTACTCTTTACGTTCCTCCCAGCCTAACAAGGGACTCAACCGAGTTAGTTCAGCTGGTACTGCTAGGGGTGCCACAGCCCACCCTCCCCCGTTATCCACCACAGATGAAGCTTCATAATGCTGAATCCCCTACTGCTGCTACCTCCGCGGTCATCTAAGGCACCGGATAGAATGGCGACAGGTGTGTGATTGGATGTGTACAGCCATTACATAATCTGGAAAGGAAAAATCGGAAAGATTACCGTTATGTAAGGGAAAAACATCAAACCTATATACTATAGTCCATTTCTTTTAGCGATGCAGATTTGCACCGACTCGCAGCTGTGCCCTTTTAGCTCGGACAAGTTTCCTGATCGCTGATTGGTTGGACGAGATCATTCCAACCAATCAGCGATCAGGAAACATTTCCGAGCTAAAAGGGCACCGCTGCGAGTCGGTGCAAATATGCATCGCTAAAAGAAATGGACTATAGATATGCGGACTGCTGTATGATTTTGTTTCTTAAACTTGCAATGCTGTTTGTGTATGAGTTCGTATGTGTTATTGACATTAAACTGGTTTTAAGTAGCGAATAACCTTTTGGATTTGTGAAAGTAATGGATTGCGTCCGAATAGTGTCTATTTTTTCTACACCTGCTGTAATTTACAAGCAATATAGACCTTTGAGAAATTCTTTGGTAAGCTACATTTTATATCAAAAGAAAGAAAACAGTACCCGTGTCTCCTATTTAATTTTCATCTAGTAGTACTTCATTTGCTTTATTTCTCTAATTACCCTCAAATCCATTGTGGTGCGATGTACATGTGTCTTTATTATACCTTCCACGCAATATTTGAATCTGAAAGTAAACCGAAGAAAATACTGAAATCATAGTCATTTGCTTAAAAAGATAAGAGAGAGAGAGAGAGAGAGAGAGAGAGAGAGAGAGAGAGAGAGAGAGAGAGAGAGAGGAGAGAGACCTACAAAAATGGTCATACAGTATAGCCAGCTGACGAACAAAAACTTCAGCCGAGACTAAGAAAATATGCCAACAGTCCTGAAATATTTCCATTTAAAAAAAAAAAAACGCCCTCCACCTCTTAACTGTAAGTGGTCGCACGCACGCGCGCATGTGTGTAACACTTAGTAGAGTCAAAATAATTCAAGGTTAGACTCAAAACCTCCCAATAACTAAAGGAGAATAGATCTAAACTTGACAGCTGATTCTCTCCTATCTCACCAAAGCTAAAGCTAACATGAAAATTGACAGCAAACTAAAGAAACCATGGATAGAATAGAAAAGGAATGATATATTCAGAGAAGAATTTAATTTTCCAAAGGACTATCGTTAAAAATATCTCGGAATTGTACCAACCGTGTGTCACACGATCGTACATAATTAATTTTGTATATATTATGCTTGTATCTTCGCTCTTCCCTCGCACTAAAAAGAACCAGAATAAACATGCCTGCGTTTCGCCTCTGTAACATTGTCTTGTGAACATGAAAATTCCTGTTGCCTTGGGCTTTTGTATATAAAGGAGAGTGTTCTATAATAAATCAACTCAGTTGCTTTCATACTGCCTTTGAGTTCACAACCTTCTCTCGGCCGTCACAGAATGATCACCAAACATCATTTACCTTGAAAATTTTATCCTCCAATCAGGACAATCGCTTTATAACTGCGAAACACGTCAATGATTCATTCTTCAATCGGAGGATTCAGTTAGAGCAGTGGTTCCCAACCTTTTTTCTGTCATTTCCCCCCTGCACCCAGTTCAACCATCCAGATTTCCCCCTTCATGCCCCGCCCAGCCCTCATGCCCACTCGCCTGCCTCAGAAATGGGCATGACACTCAATTCTTCCCTTGAATATCATGTCTTTGAGAACTGATATGATCATATCACAACTGAATGACTAACAACAAATTGCCTCACGTACTATGAGGACATTTTCCGCTTGTTTTAGTTAGTAGGTAGTGTGATTATTTCCCCCCTGGAAGCTTCAAATTTCCCTCCAGGGGGAAATTTCCCCCAGTTTGGGAACCACTGAGTTAGAGGGTTCACTAAAAGATCATCAGTCATAACACCATTTCGCATTTCGTCTTAACAATCGCTAAGAGGATCTTCATGGAAAGCTATTCATGAGCGGCGACTGCGGTACAAACAGCAGCAGAGTTGCCAGGTTTTCCGAATATGAAAAGGCCAACGTCTGATGAACTGCAGCTTTAAAAGGACAACCTAATAATAGAAAAAGACCGAAATATAGCATGCAAGGCTATCAATTTCAAAAAGGCCAAATTTAGATATCTAGCATGAAAAAAGGACAAATTTGGAGTTTCCAACCCGAAAAAAGCCAACCTGGCAACCCTGAACAGCAGTGTTCATTGCCCTGCAATATTTCTCTGTGTTGTCCAGACAATTATACAACTCCGGCAAACGCTGGTTAAACTGTTTAATTGATCGATGCGAATGATGCCGTGTTCAGTGGTACATAATCTTTGGTGCTGTAGTTTAAATCAAAACTGGCTAGCAAAGCTGGTACAATTGTCGAGTTGATTTGATGCTTGAGAAAAAAAGTTGGGTGCAGTATGTTGAATATGTACCAACCGTGTGTCACACGATCGTACATAAATTATTTTGTATATATTATGCTTGTATCTGCGCTCTTCCCTCGCACTAAAAAGAACCAGAATAAACATGTCTTGCGTGTTTCCTCTGTAACATTGTCTGTTTCTCGAATATGAAAATGCCTGTTGCCTTGAGGTTTTGTATATAAAGGAGAGTGTTCTTTAATAAAGTTACTCAGTTGATTGCTTCTTGCCTTTGAGTCACAACCTTTCTCTCGGCCGTCACAAATATTAAAAGTTAGAATTAGATAGAATAGATAGTTTTGTGCAAACGTTACTTCTTTTCTCATTTGTGCTTTTGATCTTTTTAGTAATGGCAGTATCCCTTAAATATTTCATATCGTCACCCTCATAAACTAACTACCTAAGTCATTTTCTCCACTTGTTGGGAAATAAAAAAAAAAAAACTCATTTCCTAATTCTTTATATCATTGTCTTAAGCTTCAATTCACAAATTCTTAACAGAAGAATTTGTGATTAGAATTTGTGAATTAAAGCTCAACACAATGATATAAAGAATTAGGAAATGAGATGGTTTTTTTCTTTTATTTCCAACAAGTGGAGAAAATGACTTAGGCAGTTAGTTTATGAGGGTGACGATATGTTTTCTTCCAAAGTTCTCGTTAACGTTTATTCAATTCTACCAGAAATGATTTACTTTTTTCCTTAATGAAATTATGTACACATTAACGAGAAATAGGGATTTCGATAGTAATATGTTGGATTGAGTAGAAGAGGTATTTACTACATACTGCTGGAGGGACCGGTTGGGTGTTACATATAGCCTATAGAGATTTGGGTACCTATATACAATATTTATA
>NC_090725.1:75746596-75749096 GCF_036898095.1 Palaemon carinicauda
AGAGAGAGAGAGAGAGAGAGAGAGAGAGAGAGAGAGAGAAGGCCTTTTGATGATAAATGAAGTATGGGTCATAGAAATCCTAGTTAACATTGATTACGTCTTTGGTGAAGTAAATGAATGATCCTCATCCCTCTAATCTTATGAATTTTAGTTGATTTTCATTTTATTAAAATGTATTTTATGAACTCCCCGATATCCTGTGCCGCACAAAAAAACCTAAGGCATTCATACAGTTCAATCTAGAAGGAAGAAAAGAAAAGAGCAAAGAAAATAGCCATAGCCCTAAAGGAAACGATAGATTCTTTAGTAATGGAATTAGGGAAGTTGTATTAAACCGAGAAAACTGAAATTTGTATAAAGACGGCTGACGTCATAATCATTATGGGCTCTGTACTGAAACAGCGAAAAGGGGTTTTATAACCTGATGGTAATGAGAAATCCTCCTTGCGTTTTCTGTGTGCGATGGCCAACGAGTACCCGATCATATTGCAACACGAACAATAAAATCTAGCAGTTTACTTATACTTAATTTCTTCTTGGAAGATAAATGTAGATGGGAATGAGAGAAAACGGAAGCTGGGGAGAGAAAACGGAAGCTGGGGAGAGAAAACGGAAGCTGGGGAGAGAATTCCCAATCTTGGCAGTAGACGAAGGAAAGGAGATAGATCTTATATTTTCAGGGAGTAATTGTAAGAAATGACCTAGCATTTGTTACTTGATCGCTTGGGCATAGGAGACGCTTGCTCCTCCAGCTAAGAACAAGTAGAAGGGTAAGAGAGGACTCGCTCCGGCGATGAATCTATAGAGGGCAATTTCTATCTATTCAGTGAAAGGGTAGATTATTATTATTATTATTATTATTATTATTATTATTATTATTATTATTATTAAATGCTAAGCTACAACCTTAGTTGGAAAAGCAGGATGCCATAAGCCCAGGGGCCCCAAAAGGGAAAATAGCCCAGTGAGGAAAGGAAATAAAGAAAAATAAAATATTTTAAGTATAGTAACAATATTAAAATAAATATTTCCTATAAAAAAACTATAAAAACTTTTAACAGAAATAAAAGAATATTTGCAACATAATAATCAAACGGTAATTTGTTTTAGATGCATGTTTTGCCGTTGGATTCAACATAAACAAGTTATGATCTTATCTAAACGGCCAAAATAAGACATTTGATAGGATTACTGAGAGACAAATAGACGTAAACTATGTTTTGGGAGCATTGCACTTTGTGAATGAGAATTTGAAATATGACTTACTGAGTTGCATTACATAAGACGGTTTAAGAAGGAAAAAACGATTAGTAAAACTAAGTTTGAGGAAACCAAAGTGAAAGGACTAAAAGTCGACTCTTCTTTATAGAAATGAAGTTTTTGTAGCGTTTACTCAGTGTATGGTTGATTGATTGATTGATTGAAAGTTTTCTGGCATCCTGACATCTAAGGTCATTGACGCCGATACCATTTACTGTATATGAAAATTAAAAGAGAATTCGATTAAAACCATAAAAATTAAGAAGTCATTACAATAGTTAAATAGTTTTCAGAAGACCTGCTTCTGAAATAAATCTAAAAATGCCGCTCGCATAGTAAGACACATCATGTCCAAGAATCTTGGCAAGGATAAACCTGCCATCCTCACCTCGAGCCTCAAACAGATATCTATGTTTATACGATGAATTAATAGGGTAAGAATCGTAGACCTACCCAGATGAAGTGGTAAAAAAGTTATCATAGGTAATGCGATGGAACAGAGTATTTTAATGAAATTCCGTCATGTGAAAAGAATGGATGACTATAGTGTATATTTCAGGTAGGCCTCAAAAGTGTTGGATAGATATGGCAAAAGAGGGGTCGGAAATGAAGACCAGTAAGTACATGAATTTGTAAAGAAAAAGAAAATGAATGACAGTGTGTGTATAAGCCTTCAAGCAACTAGTGTTGTAGAAGTTTCATCGCATAATTCTGTAGTTTAAAGATGAATTAAAGGTAACATATATTGTTCTGTGGAGTCACCTTATTTTATGGGAGATGTCTGTATGTATATTTATTTATGTATGTATGTTTACGTATTATATATGTATAAATATGTATGTACACACCTTTATATGGATGTTTATAACTATAACTATATATATATATATATATATATATATATATATATATATATATATATATATATATATGTCTGCATATATATATATATATATATATATATATATATACATATATGTACACATATATTGTATATGGATATATATTTATATACTGTATATGTATATATATACATATATGTACACATATATTGTATATGGATATATATTTATATACTGTATATGTATATATATACATATATATATATACAGTATCTCTCTCTCTCTCTCTCTCTCTCTCTCTCTCTCTCTCTCTCTCTCTCTCTCTCTCTCTGTATATATATATATATATATATTTATATATATATATATATTTATATATAAATATATATATTTATATA
>NC_090725.1:75754096-75756596 GCF_036898095.1 Palaemon carinicauda
ATATGTATATATATATATATATATATATATATATATATATATATATATATATATGTGTGTGTGTGTGATATGTATATGTGTATATATGTATATGTGTGTATATATATATATGTATATATATATATATATATATAATATATATATATATATATATATCCCACATAAAATGCAGCCGTTTCTAGTCCACAGGCTAAAAGCCTCGGACATATCAATTCCATGGTGGAATTGGCCAGTTTTCATCATGTTGGTCAATGTGGATTAGTGATGGTGGGAGATTGTTGTCTCATCACTTACAGCAAACCAACCGAGTGTGGCCCTTAATAGTACGACTTCGCTGATCATTACCAAAGCCTTTCACCATGTTATGGTATCCCCACACAGAAATGGATTTATAAACAACGTAGATTTGTTAATTTCCAGTGAATCATGCACTCGTAATTCTCAGTGTCATCTTAAGGGTAGTTTGTAGCGCTACGGCCAAGCGTCCTAATTTGCTTATTATCGCTCCGACTGTTATCTTGTATAGAATAAAAACGTTTGGAAATGGTCTACGGATCTTAAATATGTTGTGTAAGTTGGGTAAGGACACGGCTTTTAGCATAGGTCAGGTGGGTTTTTTAAGTTAGCTTCTCCCGTCGTACTCGTAGGTAAGGAAACTGTTGTGTAAGGGGGGGGGGGGGGTCGGGGGGGGGAAGCTCCCCTGGGTAAGGATACGGCTTTTAGCATGGGTTTGGTGGCTTTTTTAAGTTAGCTTCTCCCGCCAAAATCGTTTTTAGAACGACGGCCACAGTTCAGAATATTCCCGTTTTCTACAGGATCTGGCCGTCACCCTACAAAGGCTCCCATCTTAATGTTGATAACGATAACAATAATTCTAACTCGGTAAAATGAACCGAAACTATTCCTAGAAAAATAAATGGATCTAGTATTTTTGTTGCTTTAAGATATAGTTTTCAATCTTGGTTTTGATATGCAGGAAATAAAAAGGAGTTTTGCTTCTTTGTAAACATTTTTTCTCTTCTCGTCTCCAATTTAAATGGAAAATAAGTGTCATATTTGCTTTTAAAAGGTAAGGACAGTTATTCTTACTAACAACATCTCTCTTGATTTTCAGTGTTAGACAATTTATTTTGTATAATGTAGCGGAAAAATCCCTAATCGATATGAACCCATTGATTTTGAAAACATCAGAATGTGTTCATAAGACGTTTAAAAGGCCCGAGGTGATCAAAAGTTGATACGACAATGATCATCTTAAGAAAATCATGCTGTGTGACGAACTATAATCACCTATTGGACATGTGGTTGCACTGATGAGTAACCCATGCAACAAACCTCTTTAATGAGCCTTAGTGTTTATTGCACCGAAAGTGACGGATTGGATTAATACACCGATTCTACCCTTCTTCGATGACAGAACGGCCACCGACGGTGAATTTCAATCACTCCTTCCTCATAAGCAGCTGACTGTCGCAGGCTGTACTAGATTTCCTCGTCATCATGTGCAACGGATGGCGCCGCCGATGTTCCCGGCGCTCAGCGCGGGCGATGCCATAACCCCCATGGTTGGCCTCCACTGACTGGGGTTCCCCAAACACATCAGTAAATAGCATCATGGCAGGGCTGTGCGGATGCTGGAAGTTGTCATCCCACGGCCACTGTGATGGATGTGGTTACAAGGTACTCCTGCGGGGGGCGCTCAACCCTGGGGGACAACCCTTCAAGCAGGATAAATCTCAGAAAGACAACTTACCTCAGCCGGTGCTCATCAAAAAGGACAAGAAGGACGAGGCGAAGTTCGCCACCATCGAGACGCCCATTCGTCAGCTGCAGTCGTCCCCCTCACAGCATCGGCGTCACTCTCACCCTTTCCACTTGGTGACGGAGGGTGGCAACGACAAGTCTCAAGACTCCCAAACTCAGTCTCACAGTCTGCAACGCCGCCACCCGCATGCTTTGCCGCAGTCTTCCGCTTACAATGTTCCGCTGCCCCCAAGCAGCTTCCCGCCGAAGGATCCACTGCAGCATCCATGGTCCCATTACCTTCACCAAGACTCGTCCATAGGGGCGGTAGGAGGCAACGATCATTCAAAGGAGTGGGGAGGGTCGTGCCTGGGCTCCGCCTACCCCCATCAAATGCTGCTCAGCACTATGCAGCCTCCCGAGGAATTAAGAGCCCCTCCGAGGGAACTAGTCCACCCAGCACTCCAGCCATTAGACGCCGTCCTACAAGATATTCCGCATATTGCATCGTTGCCGTCGTCTCCAAGGCCTAGGCATCGGCCGCCTCCCTTCGATCTAAGTTCCTTCATTCCTCCTCTGTCCCCGAGACTTGGTTCAATTGACAGCGGCACTGAGAGTCACTTCTTCTCAGGGGCATTGGTATTGGGCCCAGCTTCCAACCTCCACATCAAATACCATGCCCTAAGTTTAGCACGGGCCTCCTCCAGGTCTCACACTGATCTTCGCGAAACGACGCCCCTCTCCTCGGCCTCAACCT
>NC_090725.1:75761596-75766596 GCF_036898095.1 Palaemon carinicauda
CAAATATGTCATAAATAAACTATAAAAAGACTCATGTTCGCCTTGTCAACAAAAAAACATTTCCTCCAACAGATCTTTTGTTGAAGACCTATGTATGATTATAACTATTTTAACAGCATGTTTTTAATTGATTCATTCTTATCTATGGTTTTGTTGACCAGGCGGACATGAGTCTTTTTATAGTTTATTTATGACATATTTGTTTTTGATGTTGTTAATAGTTTATATATGACATGTCTGTTTTGACGTTGTTACTTTTCTTAGAATGATTAATTGTTAATTTGTTCTCTTCATTTATTTATTTCCTTATTTCCTTTCCTCACTGGGCTATTTTTCCCTGTTGGGGCCCCTGGGCTTATAGCATCTTGCTTTTCCAACTAGGGTTGTTGCTTGGATATTAATAATAATAATACGGAAAAATACATTATTCTCAGCGAGGAATTGTCACTCGTTTTACCAGTTTTAATTTCTTGTTCAGCTTCTGGTGTGATTTAAAAGATCTTTTGGCCTTACGCGCTAAAGTCTTATTCTGTTCAGACCAGTTTTTGCTACCCCCAAATGAGAAAATGTTTTTAAAACAGCTAGAACATATTCTTTTAAATATATTCAAATGAGAAAATGTTTTTGATACAGCTAGAACATATTCTTTTAAATATATTCAAATGAGAAAATGTTTTTGATACAGCTAGAACATATTCTTTTAAATATATTCAAAAGAGAAAATGTTTTTGATACAGCTAAAACATATTCTTTTAAATATATTCAAAAGAGAAAATGTTTTTGATACAGCTAGAACATATTCTTTTAAATATATTCAAAAGAGAATATGTGTTGGAAATATTTGGCAGAATATTATATGTTAATGTAATACATGATTTAGAAACTCTTATATACTTTGATCAGCTTTTGTTTCTTGTTAAATATATTTATCTATTATTTTCCTTTATGTTTTATTCATGAATGTGAGCTAGAAAGTATCTTGCCATTGTATCGCGTTGCATATTTTGCACATATATCTTACCAATGGCCAATAATCAAATATTAAATGCTGTTTGTTTTATCATGTAGTGACTTTTTAAGAATTGATTTTTTTTTCATTAGCGAAATATCAGTGGTAGAAATTGGTACAATAGTTTTTGTCCGATCATGATATCAATTACAGCTCTCTCTCTCTCTCTCTCTCTCTCTCTCTCTCTCTCTCTCTCTCTCTCTCTCTCTCTCTCTCTCTCTCTCTCTCTCTCTCTCTCTCTCTCTCTCTCTCTTAACTTTTCGTACGTATAGATAAAAATGGATTATTGTATTTTGTTTAACCTGTTTTATGCTTCATGATACAATAGTTCGCATATAGAGCTACGTAACCCTCCTTAGAAAGAGGAGGATATCGACGAGAACGTAGTAATCAGACGTCTGTATTGTTTTTGTAGTGATTGGATATACAGTATATATATATATATATATATATATATATATATATATATATATATATATATATATTTATATATGTATGTATTATATATATACATATATATATATATATATATATATATATATATATATATATATATATTCATATATATCATATCATATATATGTATATATATATATATATATACATGTATGTGTGTATATATATATATATATATATATATATATATATATATATATATATATACAGTATATATATACATATATATATACATATATATATATATATATATATATATATATATATATATATATATATATATATATATATATTTGCTCCATAGTTTCTTAACCTCATGTTATGCATTTTTTATACGTCACCTTCATAGTATTTCTATCGACCTGTACAACGATGTGTCTGTATTTCACAACAAGTATGTTTATAAATCGTGCTGTGACTCTGCGATTTTTAGTCAACAAAACTATTTGTTTTTTCCAAGAAGAATCAATGGAAATAAAAGAAAACGAGCCAGCGCCCTCCCGATAAAAGGATTCTATTTTTAGAAACATCTTAAACGTATGACCAGTCAGCGAACGATTTTATTCTCTTTTCTTTCTTCGTATTCTTCTTCGTTTTCTTAACCATCTTCACCGTCGAAAAGTTTATCTTTTTCTGCACATTCTCGAAATTTTTTTTTTTTATTTATTTTTTTTTTTTTTTTTTTTTTATTCAGTTTTATGCGGCATGACCTTTGGGGAACTTTAAATTGATGCTGTTCTATTTCAAGCGAAAACACTTATGAATCAATTTGATGTTTGGTACTATTAAGAAATAACATTTTACTATAAATTTTTATCTTATGTTTAAAAATTATATTTAGTGTGAAAATCTGTATACACAGCCTAATCAATTTTCTTTATAATTAAGTGTATTTGTATTTCAATTTTGTTTTTACTAAAATTTCCGTTTAAATGCATATGAATTATTTCTTAGCTAATCAGCGTGCTGGTGAGTAAATCATCATATGTGCAATATTTTAAATTTCGGTATAACTCTCTTTATAAATATACTTTGATATCCATAATTTATTGATTGATTGATTAAAAGTTTTCTGGCATCCTGACATCTAAGGTCATTGACGCCCATAGCATTTATTATATATGAAAAATAAAAGAGAATTCAATTAAAACCATAAAAGTTAAGAAGTCATTACAATAGTTAAATAGTTTTCAGAAGACCTGCTTCTGAAATAAATCTAAAAATTCCGCTCGCATAGTAGGACACATCATGTCCAAGAATCTTGGCAAGGATGAACCTGCCATCCTCACCTCGAGCCTAAAACAGATATCTATTTCTGAAGTTAGTAAAATTCGATATCCATAGCGTTGTATATAGCATAGTATATAGCTCCTGGGCATTAGTTTGGTTGAAACACCAAATTGATACCGTGCATGTAAGCATTTGTGTATGTGATTCATATGAATATTAAGTATCAATGTTGAGGTAATTATGAGGTAAATTATGGATATGTACTGTATATACGAAGGATTGCTTTTAGAAAAATATTGTCTCTGCTATTTGTTTTTGACGTTGTTAATAGTTTATATATGATATATCTCTTTTGACATTACTTTTTTAGAATGATTTATTGTTAATTTGTTCTCTTCAGTTAATTATTTTCTTATTTCCTTTCCTCACTGGGCTATTTTTCCCTATTGGAGCCCTTGGGCTTATAGCATCTTGCTTTTCCAATTAGGGTTGTAGCTTGGATAGTCCATCCATCCATATACCAAGGCACTTCCCCCAATTTTGGATAGTAATATTAATAATAATAATATAATTCTTCTCTATATCCTAGAATGTGGTTATATATTTTTATAGTGGGTTTTAACTTTCAAAGGGAATTGTTGTTCATTTCCTTTAAACATGTCTAGCACGCTATTCTGCTTTTAAAAGCCAACGTACTCTAGACCAACGCTCCTGTTTTTAAGCTTTATATGCAACAGAAACACACATTTTCTCGAAGTTTCGCATTGCTTCTGTTGCTAAAACGTCAAGTTTTATGCGCATATTTTTCATGGGTTTGCTCGGCGAGATTGCAACAATTTCCATGTTTCTTGGCATCATATACCTAAAGTCTATCGCCATCAACTCCTTTACGTCCTTGTGTATAACGGTGTTGTCCTCACTCCCCCATCCTCCCCCTCTAGTGTTGTCCCCACTCCCCCCTCCTCCCCCTCTGGTGTTGTCCCCACTCCCCCCTCCTCCTCCCCCTCTGTCAATTGAATTTCCTGTTAGGAGACGAGGAAATGCAACAGAGGGCATTGTAAGATGATATCGATTTGGACGTTGCAGCCTCTTGGGTTTTTGCCTCCGTCTGTCCTCAAGGGCGTCCAGGTTCCAGGTTATATATACTCCCGTGGGAAGAGCGGTGGCGCTGCCTTACGATATAGTGTGACGTCATTCTGGGTCCGACGTTGCGTTTAAGAGGGAGGTTTCTGGAAAGTTGTATTCTGTAGGTCATAAGACCCTCTGCTAGAGGGAGGTTTCTGGAAAGTTGGATTCTGTAGGTCATAAGACCCTCTGCTAGAGGGAGGTTTCTGGAAAGTTGGATTCTGTAGGTCATAAGACCCTCTGCTAGAGGGAGGTTTCTGGAAAGTTGTATTCTGTAGGTCATAAGACCCTCTGCTAGAGGGAGGTGTCTGGAAAGTTGGATTCTGTAGGTCATAAGACCCTCTGCTAGAGGGAGGTGTCTGGAAAGTTGGATTCTGTAGGTCATAAGACCCTCCGCTAGAGGGAGGTTTCTGGAAAGTTGGATTCTGTAGGTCATAAGACCCTCCGCTAGAGGGAGGTTTCTGGAAAGTTGGATTCTGTAGGTCATAAGACCCTCCGCTAGAGGGAGGTTTCTGGAAAGTTGGATTCTGTAGGTCATAAGACCCTCCGCTAGAGGGAGGTTTCTGGAAAGTTGGATTCTGTAGGTCATAAGACCCTCCGCTAGAGGGAGGTTTCTGGAAAGTTGGATTCTGTAGGTCATAAGACCCTCCGCTAGAGGGAGGTTTCTGGAAAGTTGGATTCTGTAGGTCATAAGACCCTCCGCTAGAGGGAGGTTTCTGGAAAGTTGGATTCTGTAGGTCACAAGACCCTCCGCTAGAGGGAGGTTTCTGGAAAGTTGGATTCTGTAGGTCACAAGACCCTCCGCTAGAGGGAGGTGTCTGGAAAGTTGTATTCTGTAGGTCACAAGACCCTCCGCTAGAGGGAGGTGTCTGGAAAGTTGTATTCTGTAGGTCACAAGACCCTCCGCTAGAGGGAGGTGTCTGGAAAGTTGTATTCTGTAGGTCACAAGACCCTCCGCTAGAGGGAGGTGTCTGGAAAGTTGTATTCTGTAGGTCACAAGACCCTCCGCTAGAGGGAGGTGTCTGGAAAGTTGTATTCTGCAGGTCACAAGACCCTCCGCTAGAGGGAGGTGTCTGGAAAGTTGTATTCTGTAGGTCATAAGACCCTCTCCTAGAGGGAGGTTTCTGGAAAGTTGTATTCTGTAGGTCATAAGACCCTCTGCTAGAGGGAGGGTTCTGGA
>NC_090725.1:75771596-75772769 GCF_036898095.1 Palaemon carinicauda
ACCTTGCTTCAAATTCACCCCAGAAAGGATTATTTAACACACCTTGCTTCAAATTCACCCCAGAAAGGATTATTTAACACACCTTGCTTCAAATTCACCCCAGAAAGGATTATTTAACACACCTTGCTTCAAATTCACCCCAGAAAGGATTATTTAACACACCTTGCTTCAAATTCACCCCAGAAAGGATTATTTAACACACCTTGCTTCAAATTCACCCAGAAAGGATTATTTAACACACCTTGCTTCAAATTCACCCCAGAAAGGATTATTTAACACTTGCTTCAAATTCACCACAGAAAGGATTATTTAACGCATCTTGCTTCAAATTCACCTCAGAAAGGATTATTTAACACACCTTGCTTCAAATTCACCACAGAAAGGATTATTTAACACACCTTGCTTCAAATTCACCCCAGAAAGGATTATTTAACACACCTTGCTTCAAATTCACCCCAGAAAGGATTATTTAACACACCTTGCTTCAAATTCACCACAGAAAGGATTATTTAACACACCTTGCTTCAAATTCACCCCAGAAAGGATTATTTAACACACCTTGCTTCAAATTCACCCCAGAAAGGATTATTTAACACACCTTGCTTCAAATTCACCTCAGAAAGGATTATTTAACACACCTTGCTTCAAATTCACCCCAGAAAGGATTATTTAACACACCTTGCTTCAAATTCACCCCAGAAAGGATTATTTAACACACCTTGCTTCAAATTCACCACAGAAAGGATTATTTAACACACCTAGCTTCAAATTCACCCCAGAAAGGATTATTTAACACACCTTGCTTCAAATTCACCCCAGAAAGGATTATTTAACACACCTTGCTTCAAATTCACCACAGAAAGGATTATTTAACACACCTAGCTTCAAATTCACCCAGAAAGGATTATTTAACACACCTTGCTTCAAATTCACCCCAGAAAGGGTGGTCTATCTTCAAGTCCCTAGCGTCTCCAGCAGTCTCATGCCGCCCTTTTGCGAAGTGCAAATTGGCCAGTTAAACATGATACTTTTGTGCTACATTCTTCTTGTACGTTCCTTGTGCAGGAGGCTCATTAAGAGCCTCGGCAACCTTGCACAATCCGTAGGTGGGTTTTGATAAAGCGATATGGTACCGCGCTGGTGTAGGTGTTGCAGTAGATGCAGGGGGGTGCT
>NC_090725.1:75785769-75788269 GCF_036898095.1 Palaemon carinicauda
TTTGTTGATGTCGGCTACCCCCAAAAATTGGGGGAAGTGCTTTTGGTATATGTATATATTATAAAATAAATAGAAGATTTGTACATGTAAGTAAATAGCAAGATAAATGTGACGGGTCAAGTGTAGGCTGTGAGTCAAAAGCAAGATGAATGCAACTGAGTAACCTTATCACAAACACATTGGTGAGAAGGCCACAAAATGCAAACATACTATTTCTTGTCAAACCGGCAACCAGTTCTGTTAACAGTTAACAAAGAAGTAGGCAGTCAGGTTAGTACAAGTTGCTGTTAGTGCGAGGGGAGAGCGAAGATACAAAGGAACATATATACAAAAAGAGAAATGTCGTTACTATGTACGATCGTCTGACACACTGGTGGTACATGGCTCAGCCCCCTCCCCCCCCCCCACCCCACTAAAAATGATACACTGTACATGCTAAATAGGGCACCCTGATCTAGGGAGTTGGACTGTAGGCAGGTCATCTGGCAAGAGATAGGCAGGTTTTAGACGATCAATGGAGACCCAGTCTTCTTTTCCACGAATGTTTAGTAGGAAGGCTTTCGGATTGTGTCAGATCACAAGAAAAAGGCCCATGTAAGGGGGCGTTAGCAGTTTCTTGCTTGCGTATGAAGATATGCATTGCAGAGTGCAATTCTTTCGGTATGCAATGCTTCGCTGGGGGCTTGTGAGTGTGGCCGTATGGAGTAAATTTTCCCACGACGTGACGTATGTGCAGGAGATCATCGGAGGAGGTTGCAGAGGGAAAAAATTCGGCAGGGACGACTAACGAGTCACCATACACCATTTCAGCTGCAGAGACGTCCAGGGCGTCTTTAGGAGTGGTCCTCAGTCCCAGGAGGACCAAGGAAAACTAAGTAAACCAGTTTGAGTCCTTGCAGCGGGACATCAAAGCTGCTTTGAGGGTGCGATGAAAACGTTCAACCATTCCATTGGCAGCAGGGTGTTAGGCAGTTGTCTGATGTAGGGTGATGCCAAGTAGATAGCTAATGATATCCATAATTGAGAGGTGAAAGTGGTACCCCTGTCAGAAATAATATGCTTAGGGATACCAAATCTTGCTATCCATCCTGAGAGTAAGGCAGATGTTCATGAAGCGGACGTTGCGGTTTCAATGGGAATGGCTTAAGGCCAACGAGTGGAGTTGTTGATGACAGTAAACAGGTAACAATGTCCTTGTGAGGTAGGTAGGGGGCTTACAACGTCGAAGTGAATGTGGGCGAAACTACGCTGAGGTTGAGGAAAGGTGCCCACTCCTTAATCCGTGTGTCGATTTACTTTTGAAGTTTGGCAAGAAGTACAGGCACGGACCCAAATCTTAGCATTCTAAGTAATGTTGTGCCAAATGAATTTCGTCTTCCGCAGCTGTGCAGTCGAATGGTGCAAGGGATGTGAAAGGCAGTGAATGAAATCAAACACCTGTCGGTGCATGGGAGCAGGAATTCCTGGTCGAGGTCTACCAGTACTAATGTCAGAGAGGAGGATGGTGTTGGAGTTGTCGAGGTGGACGTCTTCCCAAGGGAGGGATGTGCAGGATGTCCTACATGCTTGATACTCTGGATCCTGTCATTGGGCTTCAGCCAAGGTATTGTATTCCAATCCCAGTTGAACTGCGGCCAATGTGTTTCTTGACAGGGCATCGGCAACGGGACTCATTTTCCCTGGGACGTGCTGAAGGGTGCAATTGTATTCAGCCACAGCGGAGAGATGTCGGGATTGACGGGTGGACCAAGCGTCAGACTGTCAAGTGAAGACGTGCACCAGAGGCATGTGGTCTGTGCAAATGACGAAGGGCGTACATTCTAAGAAATGGCGAAAAGGATGAACAGCCAAGCGCACCGCCAACAATTCGCGATCAAAGGTAGAATAACCACATTCTGCCTTGGACAGTTTTTTGCTGAAGAAGGCCAAAAGGCGGGGCAAGCCATTGACCACCCGTTCAAGTACTGCAGCATTAGCGACGTCGCTGGCATCGGTGGAGAGAAGGAGAGGGGCATGTACGACGGGAAAAGTGAGAGCAGCAGCAGTTGATAGGGTATTCTTTGTGTTGCAGAAGGCTGCTTCTTGAAAGGGACCCCACTTCAGGTCTTTTGGCTTGCACTTGAGGGAGGCGTGGAGGGGAGCAAGAGTAGCGGCAATGGCTGACAGAAAAACGGTGATAATAGTTGATCATGCCCAACAATTCCTGCAGTGCCTTGACGGTCGAGGGCGTGGGGAAGTTCTGAATGGCTGCTACCTTCTCAGGGAGGGGATGGACTTCTTCAGGAGTGATGCGGGTGACCTAAGAACGACACTTCATTGGCACCAAAGGTACACTTGTAGTACCGGACTACACTGCCGTTATGTTTTAGACAGCACGATGCACAGGTGACGGTGTTCCTCTTTTGAGGAAGAGAACACAAGTATGTCGTCCACTTAAAGTAAACTAAAGAGGAGGTCCCCTAAGATGCCATCCATGAGACGTTGAAAAGTGGTCCACCAT
>NC_090725.1:75795769-75809565 GCF_036898095.1 Palaemon carinicauda
TATAGGTAGTGCTCGAATCAAAGTTATCCTTGTCCCTGCTTCACTCGGGATGTCGTCAGCCATTTTACGCATCTGTAAACTAATTGAATGGTCGTCTTTGAGGAGTCTTTGATAAAACCTGATTGCAACCCTTCTTCTCCTTAATCTTTCTTCGTCTTCTCCTCCTCCTCTTTTTTTTTTTTTTTTAAATCTACTCCCTCAATTCCCCCAACACATCAACCCTCAACTAGCTAGAAGTCAGTTCACCAATCCGAAATTATTTTCACAGTGTTTTGATATAAGTGAAGTAATCATTTCTTATATTTATATGTGTGCGTATGTATGTGGTTTCATAGCTCGGCTTCTATTTTTTTGTAACAAAGTTAGCTAAAGAAGTCAAAGAAATCTGAGTTCTGACATACAGCACATGCCCGGTTAGATATTCGCTTCATCTTTAAGAATTTCCACTAAAGCCGAAACAATATTTATATAAAATTCTCTCTCTCTCTCTCTCTCTCTCTCTCTCTCTCTCTCTCTCTCTGCTAGATCGCATTATATATCAATACAATACTTATCAATTAATTATGAGTCTTGTCTATATACATACATACTACTACTACTACTACTACTACTACTAAGAGAGAGAGAGAGAGAGAGAGAGAGAGAGAGAGAGAGAGAGAGTTTTATATGATATATTGTTTTGGCTATAGTGGAAATTCCTGAAGATGGAGAAATATTGATTTAAAATCTCAAGATAGAGATGACTGGCGAAATCTGACTGAGGCCCTTAGCATTGATAGGTGTGGGAGGAGATGATGACGGTGATGATGATATATATATATATATAATATGTGTGTGTGTGTGTGTGTGTGTATATATATATATATATATATATAAGGGGGGCGTGCTTTCATGTGTTTCAGGGTTGTTTGTGTGTGTATTTTGTGTATTCTTTATGTGCAGTTGAATACAACAACACAGATATTGGAGATATCTTATTAGATCTCTCTAATTTCCTAGAAACGAATGATATTTATCTATTCAATTCGTTTTCATAGGCTTATATGGAAGATGGTGAGAGAAGAATAAGATCAAATAGCTACCTAACCATGGTTGGGCATAGTTTAGAAAGGTAAATATCAGAAGGAGTAATATAAATTCTGGTTTGCACATAATTTTATTTAGATAGATATAATTCTTATATAACAGATTTCTATAATGATTTGACATTATATCAAGATTGTTAATTGTAGAAGTAGAAATGGGAAATAATGTTTACTTAATGGCTGCTGATAAATCAACTGGAAAATAATATATCATTTTATACCCAGTGTTGTTCTTGATTGCTATTGCTGTTCCTACGAAAGGACCAGCAGCAAAGTAATGCTGTTTTTATACCCTAACGGTTTCATAATTTAATTTTGTTTCAAATCATGTTCGGTGACAAATATTCCTAGGGTCTTCATTTCTTTATATGCCATATAATTATTATTATTATTACTATTATTATTATTTTTTTTTTATTTTTTTTTTTGCAGCATGTTAAATTGTATCATTTCTTTGCAGGAGCTCAATCCATTCGAGTTACATTGGTTCCTTAATTGTGTTATTTCCTTTTAATTTAGCTGTATTCTGGTATTCCTGGCTTCTGACGTAGTATGTTTTAAATCTAATTCTATCTTTGTGAGATTGACTCCGAAATTAGTTGTTTTATCCGGGTTGTGAAGTCTTCATCTTATTAGTCAACTGTGAACTTTCCTCAAGGCTTCCTTATTATTCTAAGCAATCTTGTGTATACTGTTTTATATAATGAATTTTTTACAAGATCATTGTTTTTTTCTTTATTCCTTTATGTGGTGCTTGCTATCACGTTTGTTTTCCTTCAGAGATATGTAATGTTGGTTAATTGTTAGTTGCTATTATACTGTTCTTTATTGAATGGTACCATCCCTCTTGAAGCAGTGCTAGTTTTGTTACTTTAATATTATCAGAATTCCTGTCACTTCTTATATATTACTCATATTGATTTTGTATGCTATATGCATGGGCCTGACAATTACCTGTAACTTGTACCGTTGTTTGTAGTAAATGTTTCAAGCCCGTTTGCTTTGATCTCTTGCATTTTTTTATTAGATACTTTCTCATTTGGCATTCATGTGTGTGTATACAAATATATATATATATAAATATATATATATATATATATATATATATATATGTACATATATATATATATATATATATATATTATATATATATATATCTATATATATATATATATATATATATATATATATATATATCTATATATATATATATATATATATAAGTAGTTTCGGACAGAAATGTAAAAATATTCAAACAAAGAAATTCAAGTAAAGGCTGGCTTAAATAGGTTGTTAACAGTGAGGGGTAGAGCGAGATATACAAAGAAAAGAAAATGTTGTTACACTATACAAGCTTATGAGAAACATGTGTGGTACAACGTAGAAGGACCATAAATTACCATAAGATTGGTATATTTAAAAAAATGCATGTATCTTTCCAATTCTGTAGTAGATGAAAGGACTTTTCTTCGCCATTATATCTTAGGGGCTTACATTGATATATGAATAAAAAAACCTATTGAAAACTGAACTACACCTGCAGTAATTGCAATTCATTATGTTGCTAGTGATGTTAACCTGCTGTAGCATTGTAAACGTTAAAGAGGCTGTCTGAGCAAATATCTGGCAGAGACTTTAGCCTTCAAAAAGTACTGGAAGCATTGTAAACGTTATTGAAGCTGTTTAGTAAGTGTAAGTAGTGACATACCTAGGAATTTTAGCCTTCTGGAAGTGGTGAATGTTATAGATGCTGTTTCAGCAAGGTTCTGGCAGTGATATTAGCCTTCTGGAAGAGTTGTAAACGTTGTGAAAGCTGTGCAGCTAGTGCATGTGGTATAATAGTCAGTAATTTTAGCCTTTGAAAGCGTTGTAAATGATATAGAGGCTATGCAAGCAAGGGCAAGTGGTGGCTTACTCGAGGATTTTTGCCTTCTTAAATCGTAAATATTATAGACACTGTTTGAGCAAAGGTCTTGCAGCCCTTTTAGCTTTCTGGAAGTGTTGTAAAAGTTTGATAGGCTTTGCACTATGTGCATGTGGTGGTGAAGCAAATTATTTTAACCCAGAGGCCTTCTAAAGGTTGTAGAGTCTGTATAGTACCTACATGTGAGTGATGTAGCCAATCATTTCAGCCTTCTGGAAGCATCATAAACATCATAGATGCTATAAGAGTAAAGAACTGTGATTGTTTTGATTCTTGCGGAAGCATTGTAAACGTTGTAGAACCTGTGCAGTGAGTGCAAGATATGGTGTATCCAGTAATTTTAGCCTTCTGGAAGGGTTGTAGACGTTTTTGAAGCTGGAATACGTGGAATCAAGTGAAGGTGTAGCCAGTGATTTCAACCTTTGGAAGTGCATGTGATGCTGTAGAAAGGGATTTTTAGCATTCTGAGAGCGTTCTTAACGATGTAGAGACTGCCCAATTAGTGTAAATAGTGGTGAAGCCAATGATACTAGCCATTTAAAAACATTTTAAAGCTTATAGAGGCTATGCAGCAAGTGTAAGGGATTTTAGGCTTCTGGAGTCGTAAATATAACACATGTTTGAGCAAAATTCTGGCGGTGATCATAGCCCTCTGGAAGCGTTTGTAAGCTTTGTAGAAGCTATGCAGTGAGTGCAAGTTATGGTGTATCCAGTAATTTTAGCCTTCTAGAAGCGTTGTAAACGTTTATGAAGCTAGAATAAGTACAATCATGTGAAGGTGTAGCCAGTGAACCTCAACCCTCTGGAAGTGCATGCGATGTTGTAGAAAGGGAATTTAGCATTCTGTGAGCATTCTTGACGATTTAGAGGCTGTGCAATTAGTGTAGATAGTGGTGAAGCCAGTGATACTAGCCATCTAAAAACATTTTAAAGCTTTATAGAAGTTATGCAGCAAGTGTAAGTGATTTTAGGCTTCTGGAGTCGTAAATATTACATAAGTTTGAGCAAAATTCTGGCGGTGATTTTAGCCTTCTGGAAGCGTTGTAAACGTTGTAAAGGCTGTGCAGCTAGTGCATGTGGTGTTGTAGCCAGTGATTTTAATCTTTTGGAATCGTTTGTAAACGTTATTCAGGCTGCGTACTTAGTGAAAGCGGTGGTGTACCAAGGGATTTTAGACTTCTAGAAGTATAGATATTATAGATGCTGATGTGGCAAGGGTCTGGCATTGATAATAGGCTTCTAGAAGTGTAAATATTATAAACCCTGATGGGGCAAAAGTCTGGCCTTGATTTTAGGCCTCTGGAAGTGTTGTAAACATCGAATTGTATTTGCACCATATATATATATATATATATATATATATATATATATATATATATATATATATATATATATATATATATATATATATATATATATATATATATACTTATTATGGATTAACAATTTTTTTTTATTTTTATCACCCTTGTTTCTACATTCATTTGTTTCATGTAAAGTTAGTGCAAAAATTCTATTTCATAAGGCGGGTATTTGTAAAATTAAAGTTTTTTCTGTTGAAATGCTGGTTTAACCTCCTCCCCGCTCATTTTAATTTCTAAGTGTCTAGTTTAACGCTTTGTTTTCTTTTCTGTGTTTTCCGAGTCCTTGGATGGAAACAAAAACTGGTGTTTACCAGTGAGGAACTCGTTCGCAAAAAGTACACAGTCGAGGCCCAAGATTTCCAGGACCTACTGCAGCTGCTAGCTAAATTGAGCCTTTTATGGATTACGACACTCAATGTTGACGGCTTTTTGCAGGCGCATTTCTGCCACCTGCAGTGTTTTGCTGCTCCTGCGTGTTCTCTTCTGCAGTCCGCAGAACCGACACATTAAATCCCGGCTTTGAGGAGGACTCTGGAGAGACACCCCCATCGACGTATCCTCGTCATGAACAGCTGCTGGAGCCTTGGAGCTCATGGTGATATGTAGGGAGACAGTGGCCAGGTAGGATCCTTCATTAACCTTTTTTATTGGATTGGGGCTATATTTCCCTGCCTTTGGTGAGGAGTCCTATGGAGCTGTACTCCCTACAGTAGAAGTGTGGCTGTGGAGCCGCTACCTTATTTGGAGCTGTGGGTGTTGTTTTTCTCCAACCTCAAAGAGTTTGTGAAGGCTAGGTATTTAGTGTTTTTTCGGTTTAGTTTAGTGTTTAATTATTCAAAATATTTAACTCTATCTAGTTAAGAGTGTGTTGTTTCCCATCGGGGAATGTTGTAGTAGTTACCCATTTGTGTATTTAATTATTATTTGACTCTCTCATTGAGAGTGTGTTGTTTCCCTTTGGGGAAATTTGTTATTATTGGTTAAGTGTTAATTGTTAATTATTAATTGGTTAATAATGTAATTTTTTTGTTAATCATTAATTGTTATTTGTTTAGTGTTAAGTTGTTAAATTGTTAAGTAGTCACAAGGTTGGCTTTGAAAAAACTGTTGTTAATAAATATTGTTAGAACTCGTGTTAACTCGTTTCATTAAATATCAAAATTAAATATTTTCATGAATTAATTCCAGCGAAAAGAGTAATTGTATAATTTTCATAGAATGTAATTGTCTAGTATATTCTAGAGTTTTGTTCTGATTTCTTATTTTGAGTGATTTAATTTTGGTGTTAATTCTTCTGTATTATTGTTAATTTTTTATAGAATATATATATTTTTGTAAAGTGTGTATTATTTCGATCACCATTATTTTTTACCAGCGCTTTGCTCGTAATCCCTGACTAAGAACCGAAGTAAGAGGTTGTTTTTGAATAGTTCATATTAAGTAATCACCCAGTTTTGTTTTGAGTGTTACGTAAGTGACCTTTGGATATTCAGTGTTTTTATATATTGCCATCTGGGAGTTGCGTATATTCTCAGAGCTCGGGTATATTTTTCAAATATAACAGATTTATGTAAAAATATAGCCTACAGGTGTGTTTGGAGCTCGGGAGTTTATGTCTTTCGCCCCGTAATACATATTTTTAGTGCCCAGACCCTTGGGATCAAGGGTGATGACAGGTCCGTGTTTTAAGGATAGGATTTTGGGGATGTAGGATGTATAATTTTTTTTTGAAGTACAAGATGGCACGACTAAATGTAAAATAGTTTTTGTAAAACCCAATTGTTCAGGAATTGTCAGAAGCTAATGTAACTAAAACTCGGAGGCTCTCTATCTTAATGGCATATGGTGGCCATGCAACGAGTAGAGTGATTAAAGCCCAAATCGAGTGTCTAGCCTTAAGAGCAATGATAAACTCAGGGAAGTTGTTGGAAGAAGATATTGTAGCAGCTTGTGTACTGTTGTAGAAAGCCGAGTCAGAATTTGTAGCAAAACATGTATCAGTTGACTTAGGTACCGAAAGAATTAAAGCAGAAAAAGGAATGTAGAGACAGATTCGACAAATTGCAGCGTAATAGAATTTGATTAAGTTGAAGATGATGGCAGAGAGAGAGAGAGAGAGAGAGAGAGAGAGAGAGAGAGAGAGAGAGAGAGAGAGAGAGAGAGAGAGAAATCGCAAATCGTGCCAGAGAAATAGAAACAAGACGAGAAGAGAGAGAGAGAAGTTGATTAAGTTTAAGATGATGGCTGAACGGGAAGAGAGAGAGAGAGAGAGAGAGAGAGAGAGATGAGAGAGAGAGGAGAGAGAGAGAGAGAGAGAGAGAGAGAGAAGAGGCAACTACGGGGAGAAAGAGAGAGAAACAATGGAAAGAAAAAGAGAAGGAATTAGCAAGAAAAATTGCTCGATATGCGAGGGAGTTGGAGCTGTTGAATTTGACCCCCTGCTGTGCACGATCCCGTGTTCAGTGTGACAAATGAGCAGAAGTCAATTCCAAATTTCAAAGAAGAAGCTCCCGACGAATTCTTCAATCATTTTGATGTCATGCCGTTTCACACATGACTTTTCACTAAACTCTTACCTTCGTCAATGGCCCTTACCTAAGTTCGGAGGCACCATTCAATTTAGGACAATCGACTTACTCCTGGCTAACCTATCTATAACAAACCAAGCCTTGACATAGGCTAATGCTGTGCACATCATAGGTATAGGCTAATAATCTGAGCTTTTGCTTAAGGTAACTTGACTCTTGCTGTGGAGAAGGACGGGTCTTCATTTGCAGTGGAGGGGTTGAGGGAAAGGCTGTTTCCCGGGGGTCTTTTTATTCTTACAAAAAGCTTAGTACATGTTCGGTACTCCAAACTGGTACCCTGTAATACAAAGTCTTCGTTTAGGACAGCGATCCTATGTCAAACAACAGACAATTCGTAGCCTAGGCTACACTGTACTCATACCTAACCTACTGGTTACACTGCACAGTTAGCCTGGCAACTCAAAGACTAACTTGATAAATCTGAGAATAATATTACAAATCTTAACTTACGGTTGGTGGCACAGTTCCAACCACATGCAAGCACAGCCTAAAGCAGTTTCAATACTGGCAAAATTATTGTACTTTATTTGATACATTTGAAGAAAAAGATAACCACAACAGACAATGTCAAGTGTTATTACAACACATACATGATAACAAGAACAAGTGCATACCTTTTACAAGAGAGAAGGTAAGAATTTCACATAATAATAAAGGGGGAGCAACACCGTTTCCCCTCTACACTGGTCGCTGTCGGCTCGAAGAGTGCGCTCTGAGCTTACCTAGCGCAGCTACGCCCGAGGCGCACACAACTACGCCTCTGTTTACCTTGGCACTCAATCACAAACTCTCGACCATAGACACAACTACTCCTTCGTTACGCCTCTCTACCTCGGCGTATGCACACTCGATCCTACACCATCTCAACTACGTGTGGCTAACATAACATTTTGATGAGATGAAAACCAATTCGTTTATTAAGTCTAAAATCGTAAATGGAATTACCATTCAGTTTAAATGAAGCATTTCTGTCATTACATTGATACGGCCGCATCAACGATGGAATGGCCGGAAATTAAATGTTTTGTGTTATTGCCAACTGTCTTGAATTGAAAAAGGATGCAGTGCGTATCTTGCCTTGACGAATATTTTTTTTATTCAAAACAATGAAAATGAGAAAATTAGCTCAAAGTAATCTATGGTATCCTTTCTATCACACTGCTAAGCTGTACACCGAAATATTAAGCAACAAGGGAGATATGACAAATTTAAAAATTTGATCTTTGTCTGTCCTTTGAGTTCGTTATTTTCGGTATTATTCACTTTATTTATCTATAATTTATATTTATTTGATTTATCATACGTCTGGCAGTGATGTAGGTCTCCCTTAGGTCCCTCACAAACTCTACCGGCTCTCCGTCACAGCAGAAAGCTGAAGTTCAGTCTGGGGCTGAGCTCTCTCAGTGATATATATGAGTTGTCGTTTAGCACTCTGTGTTTTACCCTGTATTCACGAATTTTACCACGTTTTAAAGTAATCCGTTATATGAATTAGCATTCAGTTAAGTATTTTACCACTTTCATACATTTCACGCAATGAGTGCCTTATGTTATCCCCCTGATAGTGTAAAAAATTGAAGTTTACCTTTAAAGATGTTTTTCTTGGTATCATCTTTTTCCAATAAAAACGGTTACAACTTTCTTATCTTGAAACAAATTTTAAAGATAAATATCCCATTTTAAAGGAAAAGAAAAGAAATATTTTTCTCAGAAAACAGATTTGTAATAAATGAAATTTGGGGTTTCTGAGCATATGGTTTAACGTTTTATTGAAGAAAAATGAAATATCCATATAAATTCTTTCTTTCCTATTATCGAAAAATGGTTGCCAAGGATCTTTGCCCTTGTTATATTCTTTCTTTTTAAGTTAGTTCGATTGCAATAGCTTTAGAAAAATAAAGTACTAGAATCAAATTAATTTTTTCTTGTGTGTGGTTGGGTGGGTGTGGTGTTTCATCCATAGAAACGAAACAAATCATCCAAACATACGACGGAGACGACGACGAAGGTTCTTTCATTTTTTGAAAATAGGGCTCCCCAGGTTTCATTTTTTTTAAAAATAAGGGTGTTTGCATCCATTCATATCGTATCTCTGTCCCTTCCTCTGCCTACTTGAAAAAGACGACGCAGACGAAGACGACGCACACGAAGACGATGAAGACGAAGACCACGAAGACGACGGAGACGACGACGAAGGTTCTTCATTTTTTGAAAATAAGGCTCCCCAGGTTTTCATTTTTTTCAAAATAAGGGTGTTTGCATTCGTTCAAATCGTCTCTCTGTCCCTTCCCCTGCCTACTGGAAGAAATTATCCTAGCTATCCATTTTCGACCTTTTTTTTTTTTTTTTTTTTTTTTTTTTTTTTCATAGGGTCACTCAGATCTCATTTTTTAAAAATAAGGGTGTTTGCATCCGTTCATATCGTCTCTCTGTCCCTTCCTCTGCCTACTTGAAAAAGACGACGCAGACGAAGACGACGCACAAGAAGACGATAAAGACGAAGACCACGAAGACGACGGAGACGACGACGAAGGTTCTTTCATTTTTTGAAAATAGGGCTCCCCAGGTTTCATTTTTTTTAAAAATAAGGGTGTTTGCATCCATTCATATCGTATCTCTGTCCCTTCCTCTGCCTACTTGAAAAAGACGAGGCAGACGAAGACGTCGCACACGAAGACGATGAAGACGAAGACCACGAAGACGACGGAGACGATGACGAAGGTTCTATCATTTTTTGAAAATAGGGATCCCCAGATTTTATTTTTTTCAAAATAAGGGTGTTTGCATTCGTTCAAATCGTCTCTCTGTCCCTTCCCTTGCCTACTGGAAGAAATTATCTTAGCTATTCATTTTCGACTTTTTTTTTTTTTTTTTTTTTTTTTTTTTTTTTTTTTTTTTTTATAGGGTCACTCAGATCTCATTTTTTAAAAATAAGGGGTGTTTGCATCCGTTCATATCGTCTCTCTGTCCCTTCCTCTGCCTACTTGAAAAAGACGACGCAGACGAAGACGACGCACACGAAGACGATGAAGACGAAGACCCGAAGACGACGGAGACGACGACGAAGGTTCTTTCATTTTTTGAAAATAGGGCTCCCCCAGATTTTATTTTTTTCAAAATAAGGGTGTTTGCATTCGTTCAAATCGTCTCTCTGTCCCTTCCCTTGCCTACTGGAAGAAATTATCTTAGCTATTCATTTTCGACTTTTTTTTTTTTTTTTTTTTTTTTTTTTTTTTTTTATAGGGTCACTCAGATCTCATTTTTTAAAAATAAGGGGTGTTTGCATCCGTTCATATCGTCTCTCTGTCCCTTCCTCTGCCTACTTGAAAAAGACGACGCAGACGAAGACGACACACACGAAGACGATGAAGACGAAGACCACGAAGACGACTTAGACGACGATGAAGGTTCTTTCATTTTTTGAAAATAGGGCTCCCCAGGTTTCATTTTTTTTAAAAATAAGGGTGTTTGCATCCATTCATATCGTATCTCTGTCCCTTCCTCTGCCTACTAGAAAAAGACGAGGCAGACGAAGACGATGCACACGAAGACGATGAAGACGAAGACCACGAAGACGACGGAGACGACGACGAAGGTTCTATCATTTTTTGAAAATAGGGCTCCCCAGATTTTATTTTTTTCAAAATAAGGGTGTTTGCATTCGTTCAAATCGTCTCTCTGTCCCTTCCCCTGCCTACTGGAAGAAATCATCCTAGCTATCCATTTTCGACTCTTTTTTTTTTTTTTTTTTTTTTTTTTTCTTTTTTTTTTTTTTTTTTTTTTTTTTTTATAGGGTCACTCAGATCTCATTTTTTAAAAATAAGGGTGTTTGCATCCGTTCATATTGTCTCTCTGTCCCTTCCTCTGCCTACTTGAAAAAGACGACGCAGACGAAGACGACGCAGACGAAGACGATGAAGACGAAGACCACGAAGACGACGGGAGACGACGACGAAGGTTCTTTCATTTTTTGAAAATACGGCTCCCCAGGTTTCATTTTTTTAAAAATAAGGGTGTTTGCATCCATTCATATCGTATCTCTGTCCCTTCCTCTGCCTACCTGAAAAAGACGAGGCAGACGAAGACGTCGCACACGAAGAAGATGAAGACGAAGACCACGAAGACGACGGAGACGATGACGAAGGTTCTATCATTTTTTGAAAATAGGGCTCCCCAGATTTTATTTTTTTCAAAAATAAGGGTGTTTGCATTCGTTCAAATCGTCTCTCTGTCCTTCCCCTGCCTACTAGAAAAAGACGAGGCAGACGAAGACGACTCCTACACGAAGACGATGAAGACGAAGACCACGAAGACGACGGAGACGACGACGAAGGTTCTTTCATTTTTTGAAAAATAAGGCTCCCCCAGGTTTCATTTTTTTCAAAATAAGGGTGTTTGCATTCGTTCATATCGTCTCTCTGTCCCTTCCCCTGCCTACTGGAAGAAATTATCCTAGCTATCCATTTTCGACTCTTTTTTTTTTTTTTTTTTTTTTTTTTTTATAGGGTCACTCAGATCTCATTTTTTAAAAATAAGGGTGTTTGCATCCGTTCATATCGTCTCTCTGTCCCTTCCTCTGCCTACTTGAAAAAGACGACGCAGACGAAGACGACGCACACGAAGACGATGAAGACGAAAACCCACGAAGACGACTGAGACGACGACGAAGGTTCTTTCATTTTTTGAAAATAGGGCTCCCCAGGTTCCTTTTTTTAAAAAATAAGGGTGTTTGCATCCATTCATATCGTATCTCTGTCCCTTCCTCTGCCTACTTGAAAAAGACGAGGCAGACGAAGACGACGCACACGAAGACGATGAGACGAAGACCACGAAGACGACGGAGACGACGACGAAGGTTCTCATCTTTTTTGAAAATAGGGCTCCCCAGGTTTCATTTTTTTTAAAAATAAGGGTGTTTGCATCCATTCATATCGTATCTCTGTCCCTTCCTCTGCCTACTTGAAAAAGACGACGCAGACGAAGACGACGCACACGAAGACGATGAAGACGAAGACCACGAAGACGACGGAGACGACGACGAAGGTTCTTTCATTTTTTGAAAATAAGGCTCCCCAGGTTTCATTTTTTCAAAATAAGGGTGTTTGCATTCGTTCAAATCGTCTCTCTGTCCCTTCCCCTGCCTACTGGAAGAAATTATCCTAGCTATCCATTTTCGACTTTTTTTTTTTTTTTTTTTTTTTTTTTTTTTTTTATAGGGTCACTCAGATCTCATTTTTTAAAAATAAGGGTGTTTGCATCCGTTCATATCGTCTCTCTGTCCCTTCTCTGCCTACTTGAAAAAGACGACGCAGACGAAGACGACGCACACGAAGACGATGAAGACGAAGACCACGAAGACGACGGAGACGACGACGAAGGTTCTTTCATTTTTTGAAAATAGGGCTCCCCAGGTTTCATTTTTTTAAAAATAAGGGTGTTTGCATCCATTCATATCGTATCTCTGTTCCCTTCCCCTGCCTACTGGAAGAAATTATCCTAGCTATCCATTTTCGACTCTTTTTTTTTTTTTTTTTTTTTTTTTTTTTTTTTATAGGGTCACTCAGATCTCATTTTTTAAAAATAAGGTGTTTGCATCCGTTCATATCGTCTCTCTGTCCCCTTCCTCTGCCTACTTGAAAAAGACGACGCAGACGAAGACGACGCACACGAAGACGATGAAGACGAAAACCACGAAGACGACTGAGACGACGACGAAGGTTCTTTCATTTTTTGAAAATAGGGCTCCCCAGGTTTCCTTTTTTTAAAAATAAGGGTGTTTGCATCCATTCATATCGTATCTCTGTCCCTTCCTCTGCCTACTTGAAAAAGACGAGGCAGACGAAGACGACGCACACGAAGACGATGAAGACGAAGACCACGAAGACGACGGAGACGACGACGAAGGTTCTCTCATTTTTTGAAAATAGGGCTCCCCAGGTTTCATTTTTTTAAAAATAAGGGTGTTTTGCATCCATTCATATCGTATCTCTGTCCCTTCCTCTGCCTACTTGAAAAAGACGACGCAGACGAAGACGACGCACACGAAGACGATGAAGACGAAGACCACGAAGACGACGGAGACGACGACGAAGGTTCTTTCATTTTTTGAAAATAAGGCTCCCCAGGTTTCATTTTTTTCAAAATAAGGGTGTTTGCATTCGTTCAAATCGTCTCTCTGTCCCTTCCCCTGCCTACTGGAAGAAATTATCCAGCTATCCATTTTCGACTTTTTTTTTTTTTTTTTTTTTTTTTTTTTTTTTTATAGGGTCACTCAGATCTCATTTTTTAAAAATAAGGGTGTTTGCATCCGTTCATATCGTCTCTCTGTCCCTTCCTCTGCCTACTTGAAAAAGACGACGCAGACGAAGACGACGCACAAGAAGACGATGAAGACGAAGACCACGAAGACGACGGAGAACGACGACGAAGGTTCTTTCATTTTTTTGAAAATAGGGCTCCCCGAGGTTTCATTTTTTTAAAATAAGGGTGTTTGCATCCATTCATATCGTATCTCTGTCCCTTCCTCTGCCTACTTGAAAAAGACGAGGCAGACGAAGACGTCGCACACGAAGACGATGAAGACGAGACCACGAAGACGACGGAGACGATGACGAAGGTTCTATCATTTTTTGAAAATAGGGATCCCCAGATTTATTTTTTTTCAAAATAAGGGTGTTGGCATTCGTTCAAATCGTCTCTCTGGTCCCTTCCCTTGCCTACTGGAAGAAATTATCTTAGCTATTCAATTTCGACTTTTTTTTTTTTTTTTTTTTTTTTTTTTTTTTTTTTTTTTTTTTTTATAGGGTCACTCAGATCTCATTTTTTAAAAATAAGG
>NC_090725.1:75817565-75822565 GCF_036898095.1 Palaemon carinicauda
ATATATGTATATATATATATTTTATATATATATATATATATATATATATATATATACAACGAAGAGAGAGAGAGAGAGAGAGAGAGAGAGAGAGAGAGAGAGAGAGAGAGAGAGAGAGAGAGAGTTAATAGTTATTGGAACAAATAATCCTCTGTTAAATTATGCAAATTGTTCGATTTAAAATTATCATATAACATTAATTTGTTGTCCAGTTTATAAGCGTGTCCTTCGCAGTTCTTTGTTTTTCTAATAAGACTTTTTATCTATAATTTAGCAAATATTCTAATAATTATACCTAATTTTTATAACAAGGTCTCTCATCTATTACAAAACCTATGTGATTATAATTAAAAGATATATGACGAGTAGAAAGTGTTAAATTGCTTGAAAGATTTTCATATTTTTATTCTATTATACCTTGGATGACTTTCTCTATCTTAGGATAGTTCTTTAGACGACACATTCTTCTTAAATTTACATTTTATTCTTTCCTTTTTCTTATTCTAGATTATGAATAAATCTTTTATAAAAAAAAATATGTTTTTCACTTCATTTTCCGAATCTAAGTTAGAAATAACACATTAGGAAAAAAACTTTTGTCTTCTTGTCATATTTTTTTCCTATTATTCCTTGATGACTTTCTCTATCTTAGAATAGCTCTTTAGACGAAACATTCTTCTTAAATTTATATTTGATTCTTTCCGTTTTCTTATTCTAAATTATAGAAAAATATTTTAAAAATATATACTTTTTTTTCACTCCCTTTTCCGAAATCTAAGTTAGAAATAACACATTAGGAAAAAAACCTTGTCTTCTCATATTTTTTTCCTATTATTCCTTGGAGGACTTTCTCTATCTTAGGATAGTTCTTTAGACGAAACATTCTTCTTAAATTTATATTTTATTCTTTCCGTGTTCTTATTCTAAATTATAAATAAATATTTTAAAAAATATATACTTTTCTTCACTCCCTTTTTCCGAATCTAAGTTAGAAATAATACATTAGGAAAAAAAAACTTTGTCTTCTTGTCATATTTTTTTTCCTATTATTCCTTGGATGACTTTTCTCTATCTTAGGATAGCTCTTTAGAAACATTCTTCTTAAATTTATATTTGATTCTTTCCGTTTTCTTATTCTAAATTATAAATAAATCTTTTAAAAAAATATACTTTTTTTCACTTAATTTTTCCGAATATAAGTTAGAAATAACACATTAGAAAAAAAAAAACTTTGTCTTCTTGTCATATTCTTTTCCTATTATTCCTTGGATGACTTTATCTTTGGATAGCTCTTTAGACGAAACATTTTTCTTAGATTTATATTTGATTCTTTCCTTTTTCTTATCTAGATTATGAATAAATCTTTTTAAAAAATATACTTTTTTTTTACTTAATTTTTCCGAATCTAAGTTAGAAATAACCCTTTTGGAAAAGAAAAACTTTGTCTACTTGGTTGAACTTGGTCTCTCATTCCTATGGCAGTTTTGATTACAAGAAAAGTTAGAAATTAAATAAAACTCACAAATATTGAAACAACTTATATAATAATTGTGCTACATTTAATGGCACCAAGACTTATTATCCCTGCAATCTTTGATGGCTAAAGTATTATATTTTAAGTAGATTACCATGTCATATTTTCATTCGAATTGTAATCGATTGTTTTAATTATTTAAATCATGCTTTTTATCAAAGTTTTTTTTTTATTTCATGGTATATTTTGTTATAATTTTAAAATACGACATCTATGCAATTTAAATCTTATGTGCATAAACAAATATTTTCTAGTATGTAATTTATGTATACTGTATTTATGTTTGACTATATACAGTGTATATATATATATATATATATATATATATATATGTATATATATACAGATGTATATAATATATATATATTATATATATATATATATATATATATATATATGTATATATACATATGTATATAATACAGATATATATGTGTATATATATATATATATATAATATATATATATATATATATATATTTATATTAATTACATAATAATATACATACATATAACATAATCAAAGCCTGTAGGGAAGCACCTTTTAGACCCATATCCTTTAAGGGTTAAATGAAGGGATTTGTTCAAAGGCCTTTTGTACCAAACGGCGTTTTATAGCTGACCAAGGCTAATAAGGTAACTTTTGGAATAGTGAAAAAATCCCAAAAATTAATAGATTTAATTTATTAATATACATTTATAAAAAAATGTTTTTTTAGAATAAAACAATATTTAAAAGTACTAGATTTATGAATTTATATAAAATTGTAAATAGAAGTATAATGAAAATCTCTGTTCTCATTAGATCTTCCCAATGAATAATTTACCTTTTCTAGTTAAATCTAGATGTTAAAATCTAGATATACGTCCGTTCACCGCTTGGACAAGAGCGGGGTATTCTTTTGTTATTATGAAAGACGACTCTAGTTACTGATAAGGCTTGATCTAGTAATAACTAGGTTCAACTGGATAATCTAGGTGCTCATTAATGCGTGTTTTCAGCTGCCAAATTGTTTTTTCCGGTTTATCTAAGCTTTATGTAATAGCAAGTTCATATGCGTATAGTAATTGTTCATTCTTTTGTTGGATTTGGAGGGCAGTTTGAACGAAGAGATGCTGCCTTCGGTTTTATACGGCGTTAAGATATTGTCTATTTATTATAGATGTAAAGTAATATGCCCAAGTTGCATGTGTGTATATGTATATATATATATATATATACATATATATATATATATATATATATATATATATATTTATATATATACATATAAATATAAATATGTATGTACTTTATTTGTATACCTATATACATACATACTGTATATATATATATAATATATATATATATATATATATATATATATTTATATATATATATATATATATATATATATATTTATATATATATATATATATATATATATATATATATATGTTATATATATATGATATATATATAGATATATATATATATATATATATATATATATATATATATATATTATATATATATATACATACATACATATATGTATATATTTACAAATACAGTACATACACACATACACACATATTTATATATATGTATATATATATGTATATATATTTATATATATGTATATATATATATATATGTGTGTGTGTGTGTGTGTGTGTGTATGTATGTATATATGTACATCATGTATGTGTACGTTAAGACTATACAGTATATATAAAAATATGTTGTTTTTCCGTGTGCAGGTGGCATACACATATATAAATGGTATCAAGTTTTGGCCCTTTTATGAGATCGTACTCAAACCTGATTGTTTAAAATACAAAGACCGACTCGAAAATATTGCCTAAGCTCTTCATGCCGGAAGTATGACGTCATAGCATTTTTCCCAATTGTAGAAAACAATCTTTTACGTCGGTTGAAAATAACCTCCTCCAAATTTACAATATATTGAGAAGATTATTTAATAAATGAAGATAATAACTTTAGGACAGGATATCTTACGTTTTTGTTAAGTGATAAATAAAAAAAATAGTATAGGAGTTTGTTTATTATGTTATTATTTATTTATTAAATAAGGATAATAACTTTAGGACAGGATATCATACGTTTTTGATAAGTGATAAATAAAAAAGATAGTATAAGAGTTTGTGTATTATGTTATTATTTATTTATTAAATAAATATGATAACTTTAGGACAGGATATCTTACGTTTTTGTTAAGAGATAAATAAAAAAATAGTTTAAGAGTTTGTTTATGTTATTATTTATTTATTAAATAAATATGATAACTTTAGGACAGGTTATCTTACGTTTTTGTAAAGTAATAAATAAAAATATAGTATAAGAGTTCGTTTACTATGTTATTATTTATTTATTAAATAAAGATAATAACTTTAGGACAGGTTATCTTACGTTTTTGTAAAGTAATAAATAAAAATATAGTATAAGAGTTCGTTTACTATGTTATTATTTATTTATTAAATAAAGATAATAACTTTAGGACAGGTTATCTTACGTTTTTGTTAAGAGATAAATAAAAAATTAGTATAAGAGTTTGTTCATTATGTTATTATTTATTTATTAAATAAAGATAACTTTCGGACAGGATATCTTACGTTTTTGTTAAGAGATAAATAAAAAATTAGTATAAAAGTTTGTTTATTATGCTATTATTTATTTATTAAATAAAGATAATAACTTTAGGACAGGATATTTTACGTTTTTGTTAAGTGATAAATAAAAAATTAGCATAAGAGTTTGTTTATTATGTTATTATTTATTTATTAAATAAAGATCTTTAGGACAGGTTATCTTACGTTTTTGTGAAGAGATAAATAATAAAATAGTGTAAGAGTTCGTATGTTATTATTTGACAAATTTGATTCTGTTTGCTTCTTTTATAGAAGCTCAAACTTGCAGCAAATGCTTTTCAGGTTGAACAGGCTGACATAAGTCTTTTTATAGTTTGTATATGAAATATCTGTTTTAATGTTGTTGATATTTTAAATATTTTATTTTAATTGTTCATTATTTCTTATATCGTTTATTTATATCCTTATTTCCTTTCCTCACTGGGCTTTTTTTCCCAGTTGGAGCCCTTGGGCTTGTAGCATCTTTTCCACTAAGGTTTTCCACTAAGGTTATAGCTTAAGTAGTAGTAGTAGTAGTAGTAGTAGTAGTAGTAGTAGTAGTAGTAGTAGTAATGATAACAATAATAATGAAAAGAGAAAAATCTTTTAAAAGACTGTTCATTATATCGTTAGTTTTTTATGAATTTTTTTTATATATATTTTCTTGAATACAGAAATTCAAACAATAGAACATTTTGTAAATTAAACAAAAAACAGGGAACATTTTGGTAATTTTAAATTGTTTAACGTTTCAAAATAAATTGAAACAAAATACAATGTCTCTGGAAAGTGTCCCTTTAAACAAGAAAATTAATTTATGTTAATAAAGATAAAT
>NC_090725.1:75827565-75832523 GCF_036898095.1 Palaemon carinicauda
TTGGGGGCAGTTAAGGGATTAGTAAAAAAATAGAGGGTTGGGCATGAATGTAAAGAGAGTTCTGTATGAGAAAGTGATTGTACCAACTGTGATGTATGGATCGGAGTTACGATGACGAAGGTTCTATCATTTTTTGAAAATAGGGCTCCCAGATTTTATTTTTTTCAAAATAAGGGTGTTTGCAATCGTTCAAATCGTCTCTCTGTCCCTTCCCCTGCCTACTGGAAGAAATTATCCTAGCTATCCATTTTCGACTCTTTTTTTTTTTTTTTTTTTTTTTTTTTTTTTTTTTTTTTTTTTTTTTTTTTTTTTTTTTTTTTTTTTTTTTTGGTCATTCAGATCTCATTTTTTAAAAATAAGGGTGCTTGCATCCGTTCATATCGTCTCTCTGTCCCTTCCTCTGCCTACTTAAAAAAGACGACGCAGACGAAGACGACGCACACGAAGACGATGAAGACGAAGACCACGAAGACGATGGAGACGACGACGAATGTTCTTTCATTTTTTAAAAATAGGGCTCCCCAGGTTTCATTTTTTTAAAAATAAGGGTGTTTGCATCCAATCATATCGTATCTCTGTCCCTTCCTCTGCCTACTTGAAAAAGACGACGCAGACGAAGACGACGCACACGAAGACGATGAAGACGAAGACCACGAAGACGACGGAGACGACGACGAAGGTTCTTTCATTTTTTGAAAATAGGGCTCCCCAGGTTTCATTTTTTAAAAATAAGGGTGTTTGCATCCATTCATATCGTATCTCTGTCCCTTCCTCTGCCTACTTGAAAAAGACGAGGCAGACGAAGACGACGCACACGAAGACGATGAAGACGAAGACCACGAAGACGACGGAGACGACGACGAAGGTTCTTTCATTTTTTGAAAATAGGGCTCCCCAGGTTTCATTTTTTTAAAAATAAGGGTGTTTGCATCCATTCATATCGTATCTCTGTCCCCATCCTCTGCCTACTTGAAAAAGACGACGCAGACGAAGACGACGCACACGAAGACGATGAAGACGAAGACCACGAAGACGACGCAGACGACGACGAAGGTTCTTTCATTTTTTGAAAATAGGGCTCCCCAGGTTTCATTTTTTTAAAAATAAAGGTGTTTGCATCCATTCATATCGTATCTCTGTCCCTTCCTCTGCCTACTTGAAAAAGACGACGCAGACGAAGACGACGCACACGAAGACGATGAAGACGAAGACCACGAAGACGACGGAGACGATGACGAAGGTTCTATCATTTTTTAAAAATAGGGCTCCCCAGATTTTATTTTTTTCAAAATAAGGGTGTTTGCAATCGTTCAAATCGTCTCTCTGTCCCTTCCCCTGCCTACTGTAAGAAATTATCCTAGCTATCCATTTTCGACTCTTTTTTTTTTTTTTTTTTTTTTTTTTTTTTTTTTTTTTTTTTTTTTTGGTCACTCAGATCTCATTTTTTAAAAATAAGGGTGTTTGCATCCGTTCATATCGTCTCTCTGTCCCTTCCTCTGCCTACTTAAAAAAGACGACGCAGACGAAGACGACGCACACGAAGACGATGAAGACGAAGACCACGAAGACGATGGAGACGACGACGAATGTTCTTTCATTTTTTAAAAATAGGGCTCCCCAGGTTTCATTTTTTTAAAAATAAGGGTGTTTGCATCCATTCATATCGTATCTCTGTCCCTTCCTCTGCCTACTTGAAAAAGACGAGGCAGACGAAGACGACGCACACGAAGACGATGAAGACGAAGACCACGAAGACGACGGAGACGACGACGAAGGTTCTTTCATTTTTTTGAAAATAGGGCTCCCCAGGTTTCATTTTTTAAAAAATAAGGGTGTTTGCATCCATTCATATCGTATCTCTGTCCCTTCCTCTGCCTACTTGAAAAAGACGAGGCAGACGAAGACGACGCACACGAAGACGATGAAGACGAAGACCACGAAGACGACGGAGACGATGACGAAGGTTCTATCATTTTTTGAAAATAGGGCTCCCAGATTTTATTTTTTTCAAAATAAGGGTGTTTGCAATCGTTCAAATCGTCTCTCTGTCCCTTCCCCTGCCTACTGGAAGAAATTATCCTAGCTATCCATTTTCGACTTTTTTTTTTTTTTTTTTTTTTTTTTTTTTTTTTTTTTTTTTTTTTTTTTTTTTTTGGTCACTCAGATCTCATTTTTTAAAAATAAGGGTGTTTGCATCCGTTCATATCGTCTCTCTGTCCCTTCCTCTGCCTACTTAAAAAAGACGACGCAGACAAAGACGACGCACACGAAGACGATGAAGACGAAGACCACGAAGACGATGGAGACGACGACGAATGTTCTTTCATTTTTTAAAAATAGGGCTCCCCAGGTTTCATTTTTTAAAAAATAAGGGTGTTTGCATCCATTCATATCGTATCTCTGTCCCTTCCTCTGCCTACTTGAAAAAGACGAGGCAGACGAAGACGACGCACACGAAGACGATGAAGACGAAGACCACGAAGACGACGGAGACGACGACGAAGGTTCTTTCATTTTTTGAAAATAGGGCTCCCCAGGTTTCATTTTTTTAAAAATAAGGGTGTTTGCATCCATTCATATTGTATCTCTGTCCCTTCCTCTGCCTACTTGAAAAAGACGAGGCAGACGAAGACGACGCACACGAAGACGATGAAGACGAAGACCACGAAGACGACGGAGACGACGACGAAGGTTCTTTCATTTTTTGAAAATAGGGCTCCCCAGGTTTCATTTTTTTAAAAATAAGGGTGTTTGCATCCATTCATATCGTATCTCTGTCCCATCCTCTGCCTACTTGAAAAAGACGACGCAGACGAAGACGACGCACACGAAGACGATGAAGACGAAGACCACGAAGACGACGGAGACGATGACGAAGGTTCTATCATTTTTTAAAAATAGGGCTCCCCAGATTTTATTTTTTTCAAAATAAGGGTGTTTGCAATCGTTCAAATCGTCTCTCTGTCCCTTCCCCTGCCTACTGTAAGAAATTATCCTAGCTATCCATTTTCGACTCTTTTTTTTTTTTTTTTTTTTTTTTTTTTTTTTTTTTTTTTTTTTTTTTTTTTTTTTTTTGGTCACTCAGATCTCATTTTTTAAAAATAAGGGTGTTTGCATCTGTTCATATCGTCTCTCTGTCCCTTCCTCTGCCTACTTAAAAAAGACGACGCAGACGAAGACGACGCACACGAAGACGATGAAGACGAAGACCACGAAGACGATGGAGACGACGACGAATGTTCTTTCATTTTTTAAAAATAGGGCTCCCCAGGTTTCATTTTTTTAAAAATAAGGGTGTTTGCATCCGTTCATATCGTCTCTCTGTCCCTTCCTCTGCCTACTTAAAAAAGACGACGCAGACGAAGACGACGCACACGAAGACGATGAAGACGAAGACCACGAAGACGATGGAGACGACGACGAATGTTCTTTCATTTTTTAAAAATAGGGCTCCCCAGGTTTCATTTTTTTAAAAATAAGGGTGTTTGCATCCATTCATATCGTATCTCTGTCCCTTCCTCTGCCTACTTGAAAAAGACGAGGCAGACGAAGACGACGCACAAGAAGACGATGAAGACGAAGACCACGAAGACGATGGAGACGACGACGAATGTTCTTTCATTTTTTAAAAATAGGGCTCCCCAGGTTTCATTTTCTTAAAAATAAGGGTGTTTGCATCCATTCATATCGTATCTCTGTCCCTTCCTCTGCCTACTTGAAAAAGACGAGGCAGACGAAGACGACGCACAAGAAGACGATGAAGACGAAGACCACGAAGACGACGGAGACGACGACGAAGGTTCTTTCATTTTTTGAAAATAGGGCTCCCCAGGTTTCATTTTTTTAAAAATAAGGGTGTTTGCATCCATTCATATCGTATCTCTGTCCCATCCTCTGCCTACTTGAAAAAGACGACGCAGACGAAGACGACGCACACGAAGACGATGAAGACGAAGACCACGAAGACGACGGAGACGATGACGAAGGTTCTATCATTTTTTGAAAATAGGGCTCCCCAGATTTTATTTTTTTCAAAATAAGGGTGTTTGCAATCGTTCAAATCGTCTCTCTGTCCCTTCCCCTGCCTACTGGAAGAAATTATCCTAGCTATCCATTTTCGACTTTTTTTTTTTTTTTTTTTTTTTTTTTTTTTTTTTTTTTTTTTTTTTTTTTTTTTTGGTCACTCAGATCTCATTTTTTAAAAATAAGGGTGTTTGCATCCGTTCATATCGTCTCTCTGTCCCTTCCTCTGCCTACTTAAAAAAGACGACGCAGACGAAGACGACGCACACGAAGACGATGAAGACGAAGACCACGAAGACGATGGAGACGACGACGAATGTTCTTTCATTTTTAAAAATAGGGCTCCCCAGGTTTCATTTTTTTTAAAAATAAGGGTGTTTGCATCCATTCATATCGTATCTCTGTCCCTTCCTCTGCCTACTTGAAAAAGACGAGGCAGACGAAGACGACGCACACGAAGACGATGAAGACGAAGACCACGAAGACGACGGAGACGACGACGAAGGTTCTTTCATTTTTTGAAAATAGGGCTCCCCAGGTTTCATTTTTTTAAAAATAAGGGTGTTTGCATCCATTCATATCGTATCTCTGTCCCTTCCTCTGCCTACTTGAAAAAGACGACGCAGACGAAGACGACGCACACGAAGACGATGAAGACGAAGACCACGAAGACGACGGAGACGATGACGAAGGTTCTATCATTTTTTGAAAATAGGGCTCCCAGATTTTATTTTTTTCAAAATAAGGGTGTTTGCAATCGTTCAAATCGTCTCTCTGTCCCTTCCCCTGCCTACTGGAAGAAATTATCCTAGCTATCCATTTTCGACTCTTTTTTTTTTTTTTTTTTTTTTTTTTTTTTTTTTTTTTTTTTTGGTCACTCAGATCTCATTTTTTAAAAATAAGGGTGTTTTGCATCCGTTCATATCGTCTCTCTG
>NC_090725.1:75833023-75848425 GCF_036898095.1 Palaemon carinicauda
CCCCAACCCCAACCCCAACCCCAACCCCAACCCCAACCCCAACCCCAACCCAACCCCTCTTAATTTTAAATTAAAATTTTTTAATTTAACTAATAAAATTTAGTATATCGCAATATGACGGATTTATTAAAGGACCCACTAAACGATCGAGTAGTCAAGAAACTCAGTCCTCCTCCTCATAAACCTCTTGATACGAATCTTATTTGAAATATCAATCATAATGACGGCAAAGTTCCTGACTACTAATTCATCTTAAGTCATTTGTTGAGGGAAGGCAGATTGAAGAAATAAGATTTTCTGAAAATAATAGACGACGCCAATTGGTTATTTAGTAATGATATTTATAACAAGAAAACGAATCGAACGTAATTCAGATATAAGACCCTTTGACAATAGTTTGGAGACGTGCACGGCCAGTTTTACGATCTAGAAAAATCTGTAAGTTTGGAGGCGATCCAAATCAGTTTAAATATCTGTTCCTTGGAGACTACGTTGACAGAGGCTCCTTTTCAATAGAAGTTATAACTTATCTTTATTGCCTGAAATTGAATTTTCCTGACTCAGTTTACATGTTGAGAGGAAATCACGAGTGCAGGCAAATGACATCTTTTTTCAATTTTAAAGCCGAATGCTTGTACAAATTCGACCAAGAAGTCTACGAAAGAATTATGGAAAGTTTCGATAACCTACCTTTGGCGTGTGTCGTGAATGGTAGATTTTTCGCCGTCCACGGCGGAATCTCACCTTACCTAAGAACTTTAAACTGATCTCAAACAAATAAATCGCTTTTCCGAGCCACCGACTCAAGGAATCTTTTGTGACTTGATCTGAAGCGACCCTATAGAAAACGAATAAGGCATGACCTACGGGGGCCCTTTCCAAACAAATCAAACTCGAGGCTGTTCATTCTTCTACGGGAAAGAAGCCGTTAGGAATTTCTTGTACGATAACGGATTTTTGGCAATTATCCGAGCTCATGAAGTACAAGTAGAAGGATATAAAATGGTCAATTGGCTCAATACGGACTTTCCGGGAGTTATTACTGTGTTTAGCGCACCTAACTACTGCGATGTTTATAACAACAAAGGTAGTGTTATTAAGTTCGTCAATAACAGACTGGACATATAACAATACAGCTACAACTCGCACCCATATTTGTTGCCGAATTTTATGGACATTTTCACCTGATCCATTCCATTCATGACAGAAAAAATAATGGAAATGTTATAATATGTACTTAGTTGTGCTAATGAATGTCCGTACTCGAACAACGATCCTAAAGAAATTAAGTTGAAAAGACTAAATACACAGGACCGACGAACAATAGAAGACGCCGTTTAAGACGATATCAACAAAAAATTAAAGTACGTATAAAAAATCGTCAAATTCTATCGCGGCTAAAGAAAGTAAAACGTTTCTATGGTACAGAACTAATACTTAGGTTAAGACTTACAAAAACCTCAGAACTAAAGCTTAATTAGTATAATTCAGCAATTTATTAAGGCGAAACAAGCAGACAAAGAAAACGAGAAGCACCCGATGCTCTAAAACTCTTGAATTTTATCATTTAAATATCGATTGCTTTTCTTACTTCTTTTACTGTCTAGCGTCATTCAGGTTTTGTAAGTTATGTTATCTGATTTCTTGTTGGATGAAACTCGTCGGTCTAATTATCTCAGAATTTTTGGCTTCTTTGAGTTTTTTCAAGTTTTTCTGTATCATCTAAGCGTTCTTCAGAATATCGTTTGAACTAGATCTTACTTTTTCGGGATACGGCTTAAAAGTCGTGTAAATTCAAGGCTAAACTGGTTAAGACTGTTACTAGCTAGCCAACTACATTTAGTTTTAAATGAAAATTGGCTACGAAGTACTGTATAGCTAATTTTATGAAGGAGGCGTGACTGAACGCTTATCTTGGCTTTACTGGGTTGAGAGAACTTAATTTCGATTTGATTGATATTTGGCTAAATCGTAGCTTTAGGCTTTTCTTTATTTTAAAATATCAGCTTCCCTCTCAAGATACTATATGTGTTACAATAGTTCTTTATTTTTGTAAGAATTTTCTATGGCTATTTGTTAAGTCTGATTGTACAATTCAGATAACTTGAGAGACAAACAGTCATTTTCTTACTTAAGCTTAGTCATTAGTTGATTTTACTGTTTTATAACATTTTCAAGTGATTAATTTGTTAATCGTTCTGCTTTTCTACTATTTTTTCGACCGGTCTGTCTATATATTCTTTAACAATTACTTCTTTAATTACTTCTTTTGACTTCTTTGATGACCTCCCTGGGTATTTCTTTGCAAATCTGCTTTGGAATTTCAACAATTTTTTCCACAATTTTCTCTTTGTACACAGCTTTTCGACAATTTTCTCAACTTCCACAATACGTTCTACTACTTTTTCCACGGGAATCTCAACGATCCTTTCTTTATAAACTGGAATTTCCTTTTTTACTATTTTTTCGACGATTTTCTCCACTGGCTTTTCTACTATTTTTTCCACAATTTTTTCTACAGGAACTTCGACTATTTTCTCTACTGTGACAAGAACTTCTTTAGGAACTTCCACTATTTTTACCTTTTCCTGAATCACAGGGACCTCTATTTGTTTTCCCTACTTATACACAATTTTTTCAACCTCTTTGACTACTGGGACCTCAACTATCTCTTTCACAATTTTGTCTTTATAAATTATCTCCTTCTATACAGTTTTGGATTAGTTAAACTAAAGTTCTTCGTTCAACTGGCGAGTTCGGATCTTCAGTTTTTCTAGCTATAAACATGCTTCGTTTTTGTCCTTTGTCAAAACTTTCTGTTTAAATTTCAAGTTCTGAACTTATTCTTTACTTTCCTCCAGCTACTCAGTGAGAATCTTATATTGAAATTACAATTCCTTGTATTTCTGGCAAATGTCCTGATTCTCCAACTCAAGGTTAGTTATTTTTTTGATAACTTTCTTGTCGACACCTTTTTGCACCTAAAGCTCTATATTTTTCTTTGGGGTCTGGTAGTCCGTGTTTAATACTTTCATTTTCTTAGGTTTTTTGTTTGTGAACTGGATTTTGTTTATTGTTTATCTTAAGGATATTCACCTACTTTTTTAGCTGAGAAATTTCATTATCAAAAATATTTTCTGCGACAGACTTGTTCAAATATACGAGTTTAGGGTTAGAATTGTGCGGATCTCTCTAAGTTTGACAATGAATTTAACATCTGTTGGTCAATTGATTATCATAAATGTTACTATGTTGAAGTTAGTTAGTTATCATTGATTGATTTTGAGTGTCGATAGTTTAAACGTTTATTGACTTTGATACGTCTGCGGTATTTTTATTTTGTATCGTGTCTTAATGGTATTGTTTAAAGTTTTCTAGCTTATACTTAGTTTGCATTTTATTTTTAAAATTATTTATTCATAAAAGTGAGTTTTTCTTACTGAATTGAAATTTAAACTTGAATAAATCGAATCTTAATAACTAATGCTTGAAAATTCGAGTTCATTGTGACTGATAATATGCTGTCAACGATTCTTATTGATATTAGCAACGTGCGCTACTTTTACTCATAAACGATCTATTTATTTCTGACTGGCAATTTAAATATTAGCCAAAAATAGGTAACTATTCAATTCAAATAGCACTTTGAAAAATTTTTCCTTTTCCAAAAACTTTAAGATATATTGTTGATGTCAACGGTAGTTTCAGAATTAGCCTAGTGGCGCAATGGTAGCGCGACAGACTTCTAATCTGTAGGTTGTAGGTTCGAGTCCTACCTAGGTTGATTTTTTTCATTCGCTGAACCGTAATTTCCGAATTTACACTCGGAATCTGGCTAAAGTTACACTCAATATCAATAATATATTTTCTTTTACTTATACAAGGATTATATAAAAAAGAATTAGTATATGGTAAAGTTCAACATTGCTTTCCCCCAAAACGGAACTCAAAAGACTATCGAAGTTGATGACGACAAGAAATGTTCAGTTTTCTTTGACAGAAGAATGGGCTAAGAAGTTACAGTCCAAGATCAATTAAATTATGATGGCTTAAATTGGAATGGCTATACTTTCAAAATTATGGGCGGTAACGACAAACAAGGTTTCGCCATGAAATAAGGTGTCTTGGTTAAAGGCAGAACTAAATTGTTATTACAAAAAGGTAACGTTTTTTATATACCCAGGTCAATCATTGTACAGACCCAGAAAGACTGGTGAAAGAAAAAGAAAGACTGTCAGAGGTTGCATCGTTGGTTCTGACATCAGAGCTTTGTTCTTGACTGTTGTCCAAAAAGGTTAGAACGAAATCCCAGGATTGACTGACGACTCTAAACCCAGAAGATTGGGACCCAAGAGAGCTAACAATATCAAAAAATTGTTCGGTTTGTCTAAGGAAGACCCCGCCGTTTTGGTTCAAAAAAATGTTGTCAGAAGAACCTGGACCAACAAAGACGGTAAGGCCAGATAAAAAGCTCCCAAAATTCAAAGATTGATCACCAAAGACAGATTGAGAAACAAATAATAGATCATCAAAAAGAAGAAATCTGGTTACAAGATTCAAAGAGACGAAGCTAAAGCTTATGAACAAACTTTGAACGAGTGGAGAAAACAAAAGGCCGAAATCGCTGCCAAGAAATCCGAGGCCAGAAAAGCTTCTTTGATCAAGGAGTAGACCAAGAAAGAAAAAGAAACCAAACAAAAGGAACAAAAACAATAGCCTAAAAAGGAAGTCAAAAAGACTGAATAGAAGCCTGCCACCAAGAAAGTCACCAAAAAATGATCGCAAAGAAATAACAATAGATATAAAAAATCAGTCTCTTTTAGTTTTAATTTAATCGAGGGGTTGGGGTTGGGGTTGGGGTTGGGGTTGGGGTTGGGGTTGGGGTTGGGGTTGGGGAGATACGATATGAATGGATGCAAACACCCTTATTTTTAAAAAAATGAAACCTGGGGAGCCCTATTTTCAAAAATGAAAGAACCTTCGTCGTCGTCTCCGTCGTCTTCGTGGTCTTCGTCTTCATCGTCTTCGTGTGCGTCGTCTTCGTCTGCGTCGTCTTTTTCAAGTAGGCAGAGGAAGGGACAAAGAGACGATATGAACGGATGCAAACACCCTTATTTTTAAAAAATGAGATCTGAGTAACCCTATAAAAAAAAAAAAAAAAAAAAAAAAAAGAGTCGAAAATGGATAGCTAGGATAATTTCTTCCAGTAGGCAGGGGAATGGACAGAGAGACGATTTGAACGAACGCAAACACGCTTATTTTGAAAAAAATAAAATCTGGGGAGCCCTATTTTCAAAAAATGATAGAACCTTCGTCATCGTCTCCGTCGTCTTCGTGGTCTTCGTCTTCATCGTCTTCGTGTGCGTCGTCTTCGTCTGCCTCGTCTTTTTCAAGTAGGCAGAGGAAGGGACAGAGATACGATATGAATGGATGCAAACACCCTTATTTTTAAAAAAAATGAAACCTGGGGAGCCCTATTTTCAAAAAATGAAAGAACCTTCGTCGTCGTCTCCGTCGTCTTCATGGTCTTCGTCTTCATCGTCTTCGTGTGCGTCGTCTTCGTCTGCGTCGTCTTTTCAAGTAGGCAGAGGAAGGGACAGAGAGACGATATGAACGGATGCAAACACCCTTATTTTTAAAAAATGAGATCTGAGTAACCCTATAAAAAAAAAAAAAAAAAAAAAAAAAAAAAAAAAAAAGGTCGAAAATGGATAGCTAGGATAATTTCTTCCAGTAGGCAGGGGAAGGGACGGAGAGACGATTTGAACGAATGCAAACACCCTTATTTTGAAAAAAATAAAATCTGGGGAGCCCTATTTTCAAAAAATGATAGAACCTTCGTCATCGTCTCCGTCGTCTTCGTGGTCTTCGTCTTCATCGTCTTCGTGTGCGTCGTCTTCGTCTGCCTCGTCTTTTTCAAGTAGGCAGAGGAAGGGACAGAGAGACGATATAAACGGATGCAAACACCCTTATTTTTAAAAAAATGAGATCTGAGTAACCCTATAAAAAAAAAAAAAAAAAAAAAAAAAAAAAAAAGTCGAAAATGGATAGCTAGGATAATTTCTTCCAGTAGGCAGGGGAAGGGACGGAGAGACGATTTGAACGAATGCAAACACCCTTATTTTGAAAAAAATTAAATCTGGGGAGCCCTATTTTCAAAAAATGATAGAACCTTCGTCATCGTCTCCGTCGTCTTCATGGTCTTCGTCTTCATCGTCTTCGTGTGCGTCGTCTTCGTCTGCCTCGTCTTTTTCAAGTAGGCAGAGGAAGGGACAGAGATACGATATGAATGGATGCAAACACCCTTATTTCTAAAAAAAAATGAAACCTGGGGAGCCCTATTTTCAAAAAATGAAAGAACCTTCGTCATCGTCTCCGTCGTCTTCGTGGTCTTCGTCTTCATCGTCTTCGTGTGCGTCAATTCGTCTGCCTCGTCTTTTTCAAGTAGGCAGAGGAAGGGACAGAGATACGATATGAATGGATGCAAACACCCTTATTTTTAAAAAAATGAAACCTGGGGAGCCCTATTTTCAAAAAATGAAAGAACCTTCGTCGTCGTCTCCGTCGTCTTCGTGGTCTTCGTCTTCATCGTCTTCGTGTGCGTCGTCTTCGTCTGCCTCGTCTTTTTCAAGTAGGCAGAGGAAGGGACAGAGATACGATATGAATGGATGCAAACACCCTTATTTTTAAAAAAATGAAACCTGGGGAGCCCTATTTTCAAAAAATGAAAGAACCTTCGTCGTCGTCTCCGTCGTCTTCGTGGTCTTCGTCTTCATCGTCTTCGTGTGCGTCGTCTTCGTCTGCGTCGTCTTTTTCAAGTAGGCAGAGGAAGGGACAGAGAGACGATATGAACGGATGCAAACACCCTTATTTTTAAAAAATGAGATCTGAGTAACCCTATAAAAAAAAAAAAAAAAAAAAAAAAAAGTCGAAAATGGATAGCTAGGATAATTTCTTCCAGTAGGCAGGGGAAGGGACAGAGAGACGATTTGAACGAACGCAAACACCCTTATTTTGAAAAAAATAAAATCTGGGGAGCCCTATTTTCAAAAAATGATAGAACCTTCGTCATCGTCTCCGTCGTCTTCGTGGTCTTCGTCTTCATCGTCTTCGTGTGCGTCGTCTTCGTCTGCCTCGTCTTTTTCAAGTAGGCAGAGGAAGGGACAGAGATACGATATGAATGGATGCAAACACCCTTATTTCTAAAAAAAAATGAAACCTGGGGAGCCCTATTTTCAAAAAATGAAAGAACCTTCGTCATCGTCTCCGTCGTCTTCGTGGTCTTCGTCTTCATCGTCTTCGTTTGCGTCAATTCGTCTGCCTCGTCTTTTTCAAGTAGGCAGAGGAAGGGACAGAGATACGATATGAATGGATGCAAACACCCTTATTTTTAAAAAAATGAAACCTGGGGAGCCCTATTTTCAAAAAATGAAAGAACCTTCGTCGTCGTCTCCGTCGTCTTCGTGGTCTTCGTCTTCATCGTCTTCGTGTGCGTCGTCTTCGTCTGCGTCGTCTTTTTCAAGTAGGCAGAGGAAGGGACAGAGAGACGATATGAACGGATGCAAACACCCTTATTTTTAAAAAATGAGATCTGAGTAACCCTATAAAAAAAAAAAAAAAAAAAGTCGAAAATGGATAGCTAGGATAATTTCTTCCAGTAGGCAGGGGAAGGGACAGAGAGACGATTTGAACGAACGCAAACACCCTTATTTTGAAAAAAATAAAATCTGGGGAGCCCTATTTTCAAAAAATGATAGAACCTTCGTCATCGTCTCCGTCGTCTTCGTGGTCTTCATCTTCATCGTCTTCGTGTGCGTCGTCTTCGTCTGCCTCGTCTTTTTCAAGTAGGCAGAGGAAGGGACAGAGATACGATATGAATGGATGCAAACACCCTTATTTTTAAAAAAATGAAACCTGGGGAGCCCTATTTTCAAAAAATGAAAGAACCTTCGTCGTCGTCTCCGTCGTCTTCGTGGTCTTCGTCTTCATCGTCTTCGTGTGCGTCGTCTTCGTCTGCGTCGTCTTTTTCAAGTAGGCAGAGGAAGGGACAGAGAGACGATATGAACGGATGCAAACACCCTTATTTTTAAAAAATGAGATCTGAGTAACCCTAAAAAAAAAAAAAAAAAAAAAAAAAAAAAAAAAAAAAAAAAAGAGTCGAAAATGGATAGCTAGGATAATTTCTTCCAGTAGGCAGGGGAAGGGACGGAGAGACGATTTGAACGAATGCAAACACCCTTATTTTGAAAAAAATAAAATCTGGGGAGCCCTATTTTCAAAAAATGATAGAACCTTCGTCATCGTCTCCGTCGTCTTCGTGGTCTTCGTCTTCATCGTCTTCGTGTGCGTCGTCTTTGTCTGCGTCGTCTTTTTCAAGTAGGCAGAGGAAGGGACAAAGATACGATATGAATGGATGCAAACAACCTTATTTTTAAAGAAGTGAAACCTGGGGAGCCCTATTTTCAAAAAATGAAAGAACCTTCGTCGTCGTCTCCATCGTCTTCGTGGTCTTCGTCTTCATCGTCTTCGTGTGCGTCGTCTTCGTCTGCGTCGTCTTTTTCAAGTAGGCAGAGGAAGGGACAGAGAGACGATATGAACGGATGCAAACACCCTTATTTTTAAAAAATGAGATCTGAGTAACCCTATAAAAAAAAAAAAAAAAAAAAAAAAAAGTCGAAAATGGATAGCTAGGATAATTTCTTCCAGTAGGCAGGGGAAGGGACAGAGAGACGATTTGAACGAACGCAAACACCCTTATTTTGAAAAAAATAAAATCTGGGGAGCCCTATTTTCAAAAAATGATAGAACCTTCGTCATCGTCTCCGTCGTCTTCGTGGTCTTCGTCTTCATCGTCTTCGTGTGCGTCGTCTTCGTCTGCCTCGTCTTTTTCAAGTAGGCAGAGGAAGGGACAGAGATACGATATGAATGGATGCAAACACCCTTATTTTTAAAAAAAATGAAACCTGGGGAAACATATTTTCAAAAAATGAAATACCTTCGTCATCGTCTCCGTCGTCTTCGTGGTATTCGTCTTCATCGTCTTCGTGTGCGTCGTCTTCGTCTGCCTCGTCTTTTTCAAGTAGGCAGAGGAAGGGACAGAGATACGATATGAATGGATGCAAACACCCTTATTTTTAAAAAAATGAAACCTGGGGAGCCCTATTTTCAAAAAATGAAAGAACCTTCGTCGTCGTCTCCGTCGTCTTCGTGGTCTTCGTCTTCATCGTCTTCGTGTGCGTCGTCTTCGTCTGCGTCGTCTTTTCAAGTAGGCAGAGGAAGGGACAGAGAGACGATATGAACGGATGCAAACACCCTTATTTTTAAAAAATGAGATCTTAGTAACCCTATAAAAAAAAAAAAAAAAAAAAAAAAAAGAGTCGAAAATGGATAGCTAGGATAATTTCTTCCAGTAGGCAGGGGAAGGGACGGAGAGACGATTTGAACGAATGCAAACACCCTTATTTTGAAAAAAATAAAATCTGGGGAGCCCTATTTTCAAAAAATGATAGAACCTTCGTCATCGTCTCCGTCGTCTTCGTGGTCTTCGTCTTCATCGTCTTCGTGTGCGTCGTCTTCGTCTGCCTCGTCTTTTTCAAGTAGGCAGAGGAAGGGACAGAGATACGATATGAATGGATGCAAACACCCTTATTTTTAAAAAAATGAAACCTGGGGAGCCCTATTTTCAAAAAATGAAAGAACCTTCGTCGTCGTCTCCGTCGTCTTCGTGGTCTTCGTCTTCATCGTCTTCGTGTGCGTCGTCTTCGTCTGCGTCGTCTTTTTCAAGTAGGCAGAGGAAGGGACAAAGAGACGATATGAACGGATGCAAACACCCTTATTTTTAAAAAATGAGATCTGAGTAACCCTATAAAAAAAAAAAAAAAAAAAAAAAAAAAAAGAGTCGAAAATGGATAGCTAGGATAATTTCTTCCAGTAGGCAGGGGAATGGACAGAGAGACGATTTGAACGAACGCAAACACGCTTATTTTGAAAAAAAATAAAATCTGGGGAGCCCTATTTTCAAAAAATGATAGAACCTTCGTCATCGTCTCCGTCGTCTTCGTGGTCTTCGTCTTCATCGTCTTCGTGTGCGTCGTCTTCGTCTGCCTCGTCTTTTTCAAGTAGGCAGAGGAAGGGACAGAGATACGATATGAATGGATGCAAACACCCTTATTTTTAAAAAAATGAAACCTGGGGAGCCCCTATTTTCAAAAAATGAAAGAACCTTCGTCGTCGTCTCCGTCGTCTTCATGGTCTTCGTCTTCATCGTCTTCGTGTGCGTCGTCTTCGTCTGCGTCGTCTTTTCAAGTAGGCAGAGGAAGGGACAGAGAGACGATATGAACGGATGCAAACACCCTTATTTTTAAAAAATGAGATCTGAGTAACCCTATAAAAAAAAAAAAAAAAAAAAAAAAAAAAAAAAAAAGGTCGAAAATGGATAGCTAGGATAATTTCTTCCAGTAGGCAGGGGAAGGGACGGAGAGACGATTTGAACGAATGCAAACACCCTTATTTTGAAAAAAATAAAATCTGGGGAGCCCTATTTTCAAAAAATGATAGAACCTTCGTCATCGTCTCCGTCGTCTTCGTGGTCTTCGTCTTCATCGTCTTCGTGTGCGTCGTCTTCGTCTGCCTCGTCTTTTTCAAGTAGGCAGAGGAAGGGACAGAGAGACGATATAAACGGATGCAAACACCCTTATTTTTAAAAAAATGAGATCTGAGTAACCCTATAAAAAAAAAAAAAAAAAAAAAAAAAAAAGTCGAAAATGGATAGCTAGGATAATTTCTTCCAGTAGGCAGGGGAAGGGACGGAGAGACGATTTGAACGAATGCAAACACCCTTATTTTGAAAAAAATTAAATCTGGGGAGCCCTATTTTCAAAAAATGATAGAACCTTCGTCATCGTCTCCGTCGTCTTCATGGTCTTCGTCTTCATCGTCTTCGTGTGCGTCGTCTTCGTCTGCCTCGTCTTTTTCAAGTAGGCAGAGGAAGGGACAGAGATACGATATGAATGGATGCAAACACCCTTATTTCTAAAAAAAAATGAAACCTGGGGAGCCCTATTTTCAAAAAATGAAAGAACCTTCGTCATCGTCTCCGTCGTCTTCGTGGTCTTCGTCTTCATCGTCTTCGTGTGCGTCAATTCGTCTGCCTCGTCTTTTTCAAGTAGGCAGAGGAAGGGACAGAGATACGATATGAATGGATGCAAACACCCTTATTTTTAAAAAAATGAAACCTGGGGAGCCCTATTTTCAAAAAATGAAAGAACCTTCGTCGTCGTCTCCGTCGTCTTCGTGGTCTTCGTCTTCATCGTCTTCGTGTGCGTCGGTCTTCGTCTGCCTCGTCTTTTTCAAGTAGGCAGAGGAAGGGACAGAGATACGATATGAATGGATGCAAACACCCTTATTTTTAAAAAAATGAAACCTGGGGAGCCCTATTTTCAAAAAATGAAAGAACCTTCGTCGTCGTCTCCGTCGTCTTCGTGGTCTTCGTCTTCATCGTCTTCGTGTGCGTCGTCTTCGTCTGCGTCGTCTTTTTCAAGTAGGCAGAGGAAGGGACAGAGAGACGATATGAACGGATGCAAACACCCTTATTTTTAAAAAATGAGATCTGAGTAACCCTATAAAAAAAAAAAAAAAAAAAAAAAAAAAAAGTCGAAAATGGATAGCTAGGATAATTTCTTCCAGTAGGCAGGGGAAGGGACAGAGAGACGATTTGAACGAACGCAAACACCCTTATTTTGAAAAAAATAAAATCTGGGGAGCCCTATTTTCAAAAAATGATAGAACCTTCGTCATCGTCTCCGTCGTCTTCGTGGTCTTCGTCTTCATCGTCTTCGTGTGCGTCGTCTTCGTCTGCCTCGTCTTTTTCAAGTAGGCAGAGGAAGGGACAGAGATACGATATGAATGGATGCAAACACCCTTATTTCTAAAAAAAAATGAAACCTGGGGAGCCCTATTTTCAAAAAATGAAAGAACCTTCGTCATCGTCTCCGTCGTCTTCGTGGTCTTCGTCTTCATCGTCTTCGTTTGCGTCAATTCGTCTGCCTCGTCTTTTTCAAGTAGGCAGAGGAAGGGACAGAGATACGATATGAATGGATGCAAACACCCTTATTTTTAAAAAAATGAAACCTGGGGAGCCCTATTTTCAAAAAATGAAAGAACCTTCGTCGTCGTCTCCGTCGTCTTCGTGGTCTTCGTCTTCATCGTCTTCGTGTGCGTCGTCTTCGTCTGCGTCGTCTTTTTCAAGTAGGCAGAGGAAGGGACAGAGAGACGATATGAACGGATGCAAACACCCTTATTTTTAAAAAATGAGATCTGAGTAACCCTATAAAAAAAAAAAAAAAAAAAGTCGAAAATGGATAGCTAGGATAATTTCTTCCAGTAGGCAGGGGAAGGGACAGAGAGACGATTTGAACGAACGCAAACACCCTTATTTTGAAAAAAATAAAATCTGGGGAGCCCTATTTTCAAAAATGATAGAACCTTCGTCATCGTCTCCGTCGTCTTCGTGGTCTTCATCTTCATCGTCTTCGTGTGCGTCGTCTTCGTCTGCCTCGTCTTTTTCAAGTAGGCAGAGGAAGGGACAGAGATACGATATGAATGGATGCAAACACCCTTATTTTTAAAAAAATGAAACCTGGGGAGCCCTATTTTCAAAAAATGAAAGAACCTTCGTCGTCGTCTCCGTCGTCTTCGTGGTCTTCGTCTTCATCGTCTTCGTGTGCGTCGTCTTCGTCTGCGTCGTCTTTTTCAAGTAGGCAGAGGAAGGGACAGAGAGACGATATGAACGGATGCAAACACCCTTATTTTTAAAAAATGAGATCTGAGTAACCCTAAAAAAAAAAAAAAAAAAAAAAAAAAGAGTCGAAAATGGATAGCTAGGATAATTTCTTCCAGTAGGCAGGGGAAGGGACGGAGAGACGATTTGAACGAATGCAAACACCCTTATTTTGAAAAAAATAAAATCTGGGGAGCCCTATTTTCAAAAAATGATAGAACCTTCGTCATCGTCTCCGTCGTCTTCGTGGTCTTCGTCTTCATCGTCTTCGTGTGCGTCGTCTTCGTCTGCGTCGTCTTTTTCAAGTAGGCAGAGGAAGGGACAAAGATACGATATGAATGGATGCAAACAACCTTATTTTTAAAGAAGTGAAACCTGGGGAGCCCTATTTTCAAAAAAATGAAAGAACCTTCGTCGTCGTCTCCATCGTCTTCGTGGTCTTCGTCTTCATCGTCTTCGTGTGCGTCGTCTTCGTCTGCGTCGTCTTTTTCAGATAGGCAGAGGAAGGGACAGAGAGACGATATGAACGGATGCAAACACCCTTATTTTTAAAAAATGAGATCTGAGTAACCCTATAAAAAAAAAAAAAAAAAAAAAAAAAAGTCGAAAATGGATAGCTAGGATAATTTCTTCCAGTAGGCAGGGGAAGGGACAGAGAGACGATTTGAACGAACGCAAACACCCTTATTTTGAAAAAAATAAAATCTGGGGAGCCCTATTTTCAAAAATGATAGAACCTTCGTCATCGTCTCCGTCGTCTTCGTGGTCTTCGTCTTCATCGTCTTCGTGTGCGTCGTCTTCGTCTGCCTCGTCTTTTTCAAGTAGGCAGAGGAAGGGACAGAGATACGATATGAATGGATGCAAACACCCTTATTTTTAAAAAAATGAAACCTGGGGAGCCCTATTTTCAAAAAATGATAGAACCTTCGTCATCGTCTCCGTCGTCTTCGTGGTCTTCGTCTTCATCGTCTTCGTGTGCGTCGTCTTCGTCTGCCTCGTCTTTTTCAAGTAGGCAGAGGAAGGGACAGAGATACGATATGAATGGATGCAAACACCCTTATTTTTAAAAAAATGAAACCTGGGGAGCCCTATTTTCAAAAAATGAAAGAACCTTCGTCGTCGTCTCCGTCGTCTTCGTGGTCTTCGTCTTCATCGTCTTCGTGTGCGTCGTCTTCGTCTGCGTCGTCTTTTTCAAGTAGGCAGAGGAAGGGACAGAGAGACGATATGAACGGATGCAAACACCCTTATTTTTAAAAAATGAGATCTGAGTAACCCTATAAAAAAAAAAAAAAAAAAAAAAAAAAAAAAAGTCGAAAATGGATATCTAGGATAATTTCTTCCAGTAGGCAGGGGAAGGGACAGAGAGACGATTTGAACGAACGCAAACACCCTTATTTTGAAAAAAATAAAATCTGGGGAGCCCTATTTTCAAAAAATGATAGAACCTTCGTCATCGTCTCCGTCGTCTTCGTGGTCTTCGTCTTCATCGTCTTCGTGTGCGTCGTCTTCGTCTGCCTCGTCTTTTTCAAGTAGGCAGAGGAAGGGACAGAGATACGATATGAATGGATGCAAACACCCTTATTTTTAAAAAAATGAAACCTGGGGAGCCCTATTTTCAAAAAATGAAAGAACCTTCGTCGTCGTCTCCGTCGTCTTCGTGGTCTTCGTCTTCATCGTCTTCGTGTGCGTCGTCTTCGTCTGCGTCGTCTTTTTCAAGTAGGCAGAGGAAGGGACAGAGAGACGATATGAACGGATGCAAACACCCTTATTTTTAAAAAATGAGATCTGAGTAACCCTATAAAAAAAAAAAAAAAAAAAAAAAAAAAAAAAAAAAAGTCGAAAATGGATAGCTAGGATAATTTCTTCCAGTAGGCAGGGGAAGGGACAGAGAGACGATTTGAACGAACGCAAACACCCTTATTTTGAAAAAAATAAAATCTGGGGAGCCCTATTTTCAAAAAATGATAGAACCTTCGTCATCGTCTCCGTCGTCTTCGTGGTCTTCGTCTTCATCGTCTTCGTGTGCGTCGTCTTCGTCTGCCTCGTCTTTTTCAAGTAGGCAGAGGAAGGGACAGAGATACGATATGAATGGATGCAAACACCCTTATTTTTAAAAAAATGAAACCTGGGGAGCCCTATTTTCAAAAAATGAAAGAACCTTCGTCGTCGTCTCCGTCGTCTTCGTGGTCTTCGTCTTCATCGTCTTCGTGTGCGTCGTCTTCGTCTGCGTCGTCTTTTTCAAGTAGGCAGAGGAAGGGACAAAGAGACGATATGAACGGATGCAAACACCCTTATTTTTAAAAAATGAGATCTGAGTAACCCTATAAAAAAAAAAAAAAAAAAAAAAAAAAAAAAAAAGTCGAAAATGGATAGCTAGGATAATTTCTTCCAGTAGGCAGGGGAAGGGACAGAGAGACGATTTGAACGAACGCAAACACCCTTATTTTGAAAAAAATAAAATCTGGGGAGCCCTATTTTCAAAAAATGATAGAACCTTCGTCATCGTCTCCGTCGTCTTCGTGGTCTTCGTCTTCATCGTCTTCGTGTGCGTCGTCTTCGTCTGCCTCGTCTTTTTCAAGTAGGCAGAGGAAGGGACAGAGATACGATATGAATGGATGCAAACA
>NC_090725.1:75848925-75851425 GCF_036898095.1 Palaemon carinicauda
ATATAAAATCCGGGGAGAAATATTTTCAAAAAATGATAGAACCTTCGTCATCGTCTCCGCCGTCTTCGTGGTCTTCGTCTTCCTCGTCTTCGTGTGCGTCGTCTTTTTCAAGTAGGCAGAGGAAGGGACAGAGATACGATATGAATGGATGCAAACACCCTTATTTTAAAAAAAAAATGAAACCTGGGAGCCCTATTTTTAAAAAATGAAAGAACATTCGTCGTCGTCTCTGTCGTCTTCGTGGTCTTCGTCTTCATCGTCTTCGTGTGCGTCGTCTTCGTCTGCCTCGTCTTTTTCAAGTAGGCAGAGGAAGGGACAGAGAGACGATATGAACGGATGCAAACACCCTTATTTTTAAAAATGAGATCTAAGTGACCAAAAAAAAAAAAAAAAAAAAAAAAAAAAAAAAAAAAAAAAAAAAAAAAAAAGTCGAAAATGGGTAGCTAGGATAATTTCTTCCAGTAGGCAGGGGAAGGGACAGAGGGACGATTTGAACGAATGCAAACACCCTTATTTTGAAAAAAATGAAATCTGGGGAGCCCTATTTTAAAAAAATGATAGAACCTTCGTCATCGTCTCCGCCGTCTTCGTGGTCTTCGTCTTCATCGTCTTCGTGTGCGTCGTCTTCGTCTGCCTCGTCTTTTTCAAGTAGGCAGAGGAAGGGACAGAGATACGATATGAATGGATGCAAATACCCTTATTTTTAAAAAAATGAAACCTGGGGAGAGCTATTTTCAAAAAATGAAAGAACCTTCGTCGTCGTCTCCGTCGTCTTCGTGGTCTTCGTCTTCATCGTCTTCGTGTGCGTCGTCTTCGTCTGCGTCGTCTTTTTCAAGTAGGCAGAGGAAGGGACAGAGAGACGATATGAACGGATGCAAACACCCTTATATTTTAAAAATGAGATCTGAGTGACCCTATAAAAAAAAAAAAAAAAAAAAAAAAGTCGAAAATGGATAGCTAAGATAATTTCTTCCAGTAGGCAGGGGAAGGGACAGAGAGACGATTTGATCGAATGTAAACACCCTTATTTTGAAAAAAATAAAATCCGGGGAGCAATATTTTCAAAAAATGATAGAACCTTCGTCATCGTCTCCGCCGTCTTCGTGGTCTTCGTCTTCCTCGTCTTCGTGTGCGTCGTCTTCGTGTGCGTCGTCTTTTTCAAGTAGGCAGAGGAAGGGACAGAGATACGATATGAATGGATGCAAACACCCTTATTTTTAAAAAAAATGAAACCTGGGGAGCCCTATTTTTAAAAATGAAAGAACATTCGTCGTCGTCTCTGTCGTCTTCGTGGTCTTCGTCTTCATCGTCTTCGTGTGTGCGTCGTCTTCATCTGCCTCGTCTTTTTCAAGTAGGCAGAGGAAGGGACAGAGAGACGATATGAACGGATGCAAACACCCTTATTTTTAAAAAAATGAGATCTAAGTGACCAAAAAAAAAAAGAAAAAAAAAAAAAAAAAAAAAAAAAAAAAAAATAAAAAAAAAAAAAAAAAAAAAAAAAAAAAAAAGAGTCGAAAATGGATAGCTAGGATAATTTCTTCCAGTAGGCAGGGGAAGGGACAGAGAGACGATTTGAACGAATGCAAACACCCTTATTTTTAAAAAAAATGAAACCTGGGGAGCCCTATTTTCAAAAAATGAAAGAACCTTCGTCGTCGTCTCCGTCGTCTTCGTGGTCTTCAGTCTTCATCGTCTTCGTGTGCGTCGTCTTCGTCTGCGTCGTCTTTTTCAAATAGGCAGAGGAAGGGACAGAGAGACGATATGAACGGATGCAAACACCCTTATTTTTAAAAAATGAGATCTGAGTGACCCTATAAAAAAAAAAAAAAAAAAAAAAAAAAGTCGAAAATGGATAGCTAGGATAATTTCTTCCAGTAGGCAGGGGAAGGGACAGAGAGCTTATTTTGAACGAATGCAAACACCCTTATTTTGAAGAAAATGAAATCTGGGGAGCCCTATTTTCAAAAAATGATAGAACCTTCGTCATCGTCTCCGCCGTCTTCGTGGTCTTCGTCTTCCTCGTCTTCGTGTGCGTCGTCTTCGTGTGCGTCGTCTTTTTCAAGTAGGCAGAGGAAGGGACAGATATACGATATGAATGGATGCAAACACCCTTATTTTTAAAAAAAATGAAACCTGGGGAGCCCTATTTTCAAAAAATGAAAGAACCTTCGTCGTCGTCTGCGTCGTCTTCGTGGTCTTCGTCTTCATCGTCTTCGTGTGCGTCGTCTTCGTCTGCGTCGTCTTTTTCAAGTAGGCAGAGGAAGGGACAGAGAGACGATATGAACGGATGCAAACACCCTTATTTTTAAAAAATGAGATCTGAGTGACCCTATAAAAAAAAAAAAAAAAAAAAAAAAAAAAAAGTCGAAAATGGATAGCTAGGATAATTTCTTCCAGTAGGCAGGGGAAGGGACAGAGAGCTTATTTGAACGAATGCAAACACCCTTATTTTGAAGAAAATGAAATCTGGGGAGCCCTATTTTCAAAAAATGATAGAACC
>NC_090725.1:75906949-75934449 GCF_036898095.1 Palaemon carinicauda
AGACGACGGAGACGATGACGAAGGTTCTATCATTTTTTGAAAATAGGGCTCCCCAGATTTTATTTTTTTCAAAATAAGGGTGTTTGCATTCGTTCAAATCGTCTCTCTGTCCCTTCCCCTGCCTACTGGAAGAAATTATCCTAGCTATCCATTTTCGACTTTTTTTTTTTTTTTTTTTTTTTTTTTTTTTTTTTTTTTTTTTTTTTTTTTTTTTTTTTTTTTTTTTTTATAGGGTCACTCAGATCTCATTTTTTTAAAAATAAGGGTGTTTGCATCCGTTCATATCGTCTCTCTGTCCCTTCCTCTGCCTACTTGAAAAAGACGACGCAGACGAAGACGACGCACACGAAGACGATGAAGACGAAGACCACGAAGACGACGGAGACGACGACGAAGGTTCTTTCATTTTTTGAAAATAGGGCTCCCCAGGTTTCATTTTTTTTGAAAATAAGGGTGTTTGCATCCATTCATATCGTATCTCTGTCCCTTCCTCTGCCTACTTGAAAAAGACGACGCATACGAAGACGACGCACACGAAGACGATGAAGACGAAGACCACGAAGACGACGGAGACGATGACGAAGGTTCTATCATTTTTTGAAAATAGGGCTCCCAGATTTTATTTTTTTCAAAATAAGGGTGTTTGCATTCGTTCAAATCGTCTCTCTGTCCCTTCCCCTGCCTACTGAAAGAAATTATCCAAGCTATCCATTTTCGACTCTTTTTTTTTTTTTTTTTTTTTTTTTTTTTTTTTTTTTTTTATAGGGTCACTCAGATCTCATTTTTTAAAAATAAGGGTGTTTGCATCCATTCATATCGTATCTCTGTCCCTTCCTCTGCCTACTTGAAAAAGACGACGCATACGAAGACGACGCACACGAAGACGATGAAGACGAAGACCACGAAGACGACGGAGACGATGACGAAGGTTCTATCATTTTTTGAAAATAGGGCTCCCCAGATTTTATTTTTTTCAAAATAAGGGTGTTTGCATTCGTTCAAATCGTCTCTCTGTCCCTTCCCCTGCCTACTGGAAGAAATTATCCTAGCTATCCATTTTCGACTTTTTTTTTTTTTTTTTTTTTTTTTTTTTTTTTTTTTTTTTTTTTTTTTTTTTTTTTTTTATAGGGTCACTCAGATCTCATTTTTTTAAAAATAAGGGTGTTTGCATCCGTTCATATCGTCTCTCTGTCCCTTCCTCTGCCTACTTGAAAAAGACGACGCAGACGAAGACGACGCACACGAAGACGATGAAGACGAAGACCACGAAGACGACGGAGACGACGACGAAGGTTCTTTCATTTTTTGAAAATAGGGCTCCCCAGGTTTCATTTTTTTAAAAATAAGGGTGTTTGCATCCATTCATATCGTATCTCTGTCCCTTCCTCTGCCTACTTGAAAAAGACGACGCATACGAAGACGACGGACACGAAGACGATGAAGACGAAGACCACGAAGACGACGGAGACGATGACGAAGGTTCTATCATTTTTGAAAATAGGGCTCCCCAGATTTTATTTTTTTCAAAATAAGGGTGTTTGCATTCGTTCAAATCGTCTCTCTGTCCCTTCCCCTGCCTACTGGAAGAAATTATCCTAGCTATCCATTTTCGACTCTTTTTTTTTTTTTTTTTTTTTTTTTTTTTTTTTTATAGGGTCACTCAGATCTCATTTTTTAAAAATAAGGGTGTTTGCATCCGTTCATATTGTCTTTCTGTCCCTTCCTCTGCCTACTTGAAAAAGACGACGCACACGAAGACGACGCAAACGAAGACGATGAAGACGAAGACCACGAAGACGACGGACACGACGACGAAGGTTCTTTCATTTTTTTAAAATAGGGCTCCCCAGGTTTCCTTTTTTAAAAATAAGGGTGTTTGCATCCATTCATATCGTATCTCTGTCCCTTCCTCTGCATACTTGAAAAAGACGACGCACACGAAGACGACGCACACGAAGACGATGAAGACGAAGACCACGAAGACGACGGAGACGACGACGAAGGTTCTTTCATTTTTGTAAAATAGGGCTCCCCAGGTTTCATTTTTTTAAAAATAAGGGTGTTTGCATCCATTCATATCGTATCTCTGTCCCTTCCTCTGCATACTTGAAAAAGACGACGCACACGAAGACGACGCACACGAAGACGATGAAGACGAAGACCACGAAGACGACGGAGACGATGACGAAGGTTCTATCATTTTTTGAAAATAGGGCTCCCCAGATTTTATTTTTTTCAAAATAAGGGTGTTTGCATTCGTTCAAATCGTCTCTCTGTCCCTTTCCCTGCCTACTGGAAGAAATTATCCTAGCTATCCATTTTCGACTCTTTTTTTTTTTTTTTTTTTTTTTTTTTTTTTTTTTTTTTTTTTTTTTTTTTTTTTTTTTTTATAGGGTTACTCAGATCTCATTTTTTAAAAATAAGGGTGTTTGCATCCGTTCATATCGTCTCTCTGTCCCTTCCTCTGCCTACTTGAAAAAGACGACGCAGACGAAGACGACGCACACGAAGACGATGAAGACGAAGACCACGAAGACGACGGAGACGATGACGAAGGTTCTATCATTTTTGAAAATAGGGCTCCCCAGATTTTATTTTTTTCAAAATAAGGGTGTTTGCATTCGTTCAAATCGTCTCTCTGTCCCTTCCCCTGCCTACTGGAAGAAATTATCCAAGCTATCCATTTTCGACTTCTTTTTTTTTTTTTTTTTTTTTTTTTTTTTTTTTTATAGGGTCACTCAGATCTCATTTTTTAAAAATAAGGGTGTTTGCATCCGTTCATATCGTCTCTGTCCCTTCCTCTGCCTACTTGAAAAAGACGACGCAGACGAAGACGACGCACACGAAGACGATGAAGACGAAGACCACGAAGACGACGGAGACGACGACGAAGGTTCTTTCATTTTTTGAAAATAGGGCTCCCCAGGTTTCATTTTTTTTAAAATAAGGGTGTTTGCATCCATTCATATCGTATCTCTGTCCCTTCCTCTGCCTACTTGAAAAAGACGACGCATACGAAGACGACGCACACGAAGACGATGAAGACGAAGACCACGAAGACGACGGAGACGATGACGAAGGTTCTATCATTTTTTGAAAATAGGGCTCCCCAGATTTTATTTTTTTCAAAATAAGGGTGTTTGCATTCGTTCAAATCGTCTCTCTGTCCCTTCCCCTGCCTACTGGAAATAATTATCCTAGCTATCCATTTTCGACTCTTTTTTTTTTTTTTTTTTTTTTTTTTTTTTTTTTTTTTTTTTATAGGGTCACTCAGATCTCATTTTTTAAAAATAAGGGTGTTTGCATCCGTTCATATCGTCTCTCTGTCCCTTCCTCTGCCTACTTGAAAAAGACGACGCAGACGAAGACGACGCACACGAAGACGATGAAGACGAAGACCACGAAGACGACGGAGACGACGACGAAGGTTCTTTCATTTTTTGAAAATAGGGCTCCCCAGGTTTCATTTTTTTAAAAATAAGGGTGTTTGCATCCATTCATATCGTATCTCTGTCCCTTCCTCTGCCTACTTGAAAAAGACGACGCATACGAAGACGACGCACACGAAGACGATGAAGACGAAGACCACGAAGACGACGGAGACGATGACGAAGGTTCTATCATTTTTTGAAAATAGGGCTCCCCAGATTTTATTTTTTTCAAAATAAGGGTGTTTGCATTCGTTCAAATCGTCTCTCTGTCCCTTCCCCTGCCTACTGGAAGAAATTATCCTAGCTATCCATTTTCGACTCTTTTTTTTTTTTTTTTTTTTTTTTTTTTTTTTTTTTTATAGGGTCACTCAGATCTCATTTTTTAAAAATAAGGGTGTTTGCATCCGTTCATATTGTCTTTCTGTCCCTTCCTCTGCCTACTTGAAAAAGACGACGCACACGAAGACGACGCAAACGAAGACGATGAAGACGAAGACCACGAAGACGACGGAGACGACGACGAAGGTTCTTTCATTTTTTTAAAATAGGGCTCCCCAGGTTTCCTTTTTTTAAAAATAAGGGTGTTTGCATCCATTCATATCGTATCTCTGTCCCTTCCTCTGCATACTTGAAAAAGACGACGCACACGAAGACGACGCACACGAAGACGATGAAGACGAAGACCACGAAGACGACGGAGACGACGACGAAGGTTCTTTCATTTTTTGAAAATAGGGCTCCCCAGGTTTCATTTTTTTTAAAATAAGGGTGTTTGCATCCATTCATATCGTATCTCTGTCCCTTCCTCTGCCTACTTGAAAAAGACGACGCATACGAAGACGACGGACACGAAGACGATGAAGACGAAGACCACGAAGACGACGGAGACGATGACGAAGGTTCTATCATTTTTTGAAAATAGGGCTCCCCAGATTTTATTTTTTTCAAAATAAGGGTGTTTGCATTCGTTCAAATCGTCTCTCTGTCCCTTCCCCTGCCTACTGGAAGAAATTATCCTAGCTATCCATTTTCGACTTTTTTTTTTTTTTTTTTTTTTTTTTTTTTTTTTATAGGGTCACTCAGATCTCATTTTTTAAAAATAAGGGTGTTTTGCATCCGTTCATATCGTCTTTCTGTCCCTTCCTCTGCCTACTTGAAAAAGACGACGCACACGAAGACGACGCACACGAAGACGATGAAGACGAAGACCACGAAGACGACGGAGACGACGACGAAGGTTCTTTCATTTTTTTAAAATAGGGCTCCCCAGGTTTCCTTTTTTTAAAAATAAGGGTGTTTGCATCCATTCATATCGTATCTCTGTCCCTTCCTCTGCATACTTGAAAAAGACGACGCACACGAAGACGACGCACACGAAGACGATGAAGACGAAGACCATGAAGACGACGGAGACGACGACGAAGGTTCTTTCATTTTGTAAAATAGGGCTCCCCAGGTTTCATTTTTTTAAAAATAAGGGTGTTTGCATCCATTCATATCGTATCTCTGTCCCTTCCTCTGCATACTTGAAAAAGACGACGCACACGAAGACGACGCACACGAAGACGATGAAGACGAAGACCACGAAGACGACGGAGACGATGACGAAGGTTCTATCATTTTTTGAAAATAGGGCTCCCCAGATTTTATTTTTTTCAAAATAAGGGTGTTTGCATTCGTTCAAATCGTCTCTCTGTCCCTTCCCCTGCCTACTGAAAGAAATTATCCAAGCTATCCATTTTCGACTCTTTTTTTTTTTTTTTTTTTTTTTTTTTTTTTTTTTATAGGGTCACTCAGATCTCATTTTTTAAAAATAAGGGTGTTTGCATCCGTTCATATCGTCTCTCTGTCCCTTCCTCTGCCTACTTGAAAAAGACGACGCAGACGAAGACGACGCACACGAAGACGATGAAGACGAAGACCACGAAGACGACGGAGACGACGACGAAGGTTCTTTCATTTTTTGAAAATAGGGCTCCCCAGGTTTCATTTTTTTAAAAATAAGGGTGTTTGCATCCATTCATATCGTATCTCTGTCCCTTCCTCTGCCTACTTGAAAAAGACGACGCATACGAAGACGACGGACACGAAGACGATGAAGACGAAGACCACGAAGACGACGGAGACGATGACGAAGGTTCTATCATTTTTTGAAAATAGGGCTCCCCAGATTTTATTTTTTTCAAAATAAGGGTGTTTGCATTCGTTCAAATCGTCTCTCTGTCCCTTCCCCTGCCTACTGGAAGAAATTATCCTAGCTATCCATTTTCGACTCTTTTTTTTTTTTTTTTTTTTTTTTTTTTTATAGGGTCACTCAGATCTCATTTTTTAAAAATAAGGGTGTTTGCATCCGTTCATATTGTCTTTCTGTCCCTTCCTCTGCCTACTTGTAAAAGACGACGCACACGAAGACGACACAAACGAAGACGATGAAGACGAAGACCACGAAGACGACGGAGACGACGACGAAGGTTCTTTCATTTTTTTAAAATAGGGCTCCCCAGGTTTCCTTTTTTTAAAAATAAGGGGGTTTGCATCCATTCATATCGTATCTCTGTCCCTTCCTCTGCATACTTGAAAAAGACGACGCACACGAAGACGACGCACACGAAGACGATGAAGACGAAGACCACGAAGACGACGGAGACGACGACGAAGGTTCTTTCATTTTTGTAAAATAGGGCTCCCCAGGTTTCATTTTTTTAAAAATAAGGGTGTTTGCAATCCATTCATATCGTATCTCTGTCCCATCCTCTGCATACTTGAAAAAGACGACGCACACGAAGACGACGCACACGAAGACGATGAAGACGAAGACCACGAAGACGACGGAGACGACGACGAAGGTTCTTTCATTTTTTGAAAATAGGGCTCCCCAGGTTTCATTTTTTAAAAATAAGGGTGTTTGCATCCATTCATATCGTATCTCTGTCCCTTCCTCTGCCTACTTGAAAAAGACGACGCATACGAAGACGACGCACACGAAGACGATGAAGACGAAGACCACGAAGACGACGGAGACGATGACGAAGGTTCTATCATTTTTGAAAATAGGGCTCCCCAGATTTTATTTTTTCAAAATAAGGGTGTTTGCATTCGTTCAAATCGTCTCTCTGTCCCTTCCCCTGCCTACTGGAAGAAATTATCCTAGCTATCCATTTTCGACTTTTTTTTTTTTTTTTTTTTTTTTTTTTTTTTTTTTTTTTTTTTTTTTTTATAGGGTCACTCAGATCTCATTTTTTTAAAAATAAGGGTGTTTGCATCCGTTCATATCGTCTCTCTGTCCCTTCCTCTGCCTACTTGAAAAAGACGACGCAGACGAAGACGACGCACACGAAGACGATGAAGACGAAGACCACGAAGACGACGGAGACGACGACGAAGGTTCTTTCATTTTTTGAAAATAGGGCTCCCCAGGTTTCATTTTTTTGAAAATAAGGGTGTTTGCATCCATTCATATCGTATCTCTGTCCCTACCTCTGCCTACTTGAAAAAGACGACGCATACGAAGACGACGCACACGAAGACGATGAAGACGAAGACCACGAAGACGACGGAGACGATGACGAAGGTTCTATCATTTTTTGAAAATAGGGCTCCCAGATTTTATTTTTTTCAAAATAAGGGTGTTTGCATTCGTTCAAATCGTCTCTCTGTCCCTTCCCCTGCCTACTGAAAGAAATTATCCAAGCTATCCATTTTCGACTCTTTTTTTTTTTTTTTTTTTTTTTTTTTTTTTTTTTTTTTTATAGGGTCACTCAGATCTCATTTTTTAAAAATAAGGGTGTTTGCATCCGTTCATATCGTCTCTGTCCCTTCCTCTGCCTACTTGAAAAAGACGACGCAGACGAAGACGACGCACACGAAGACGATGAAGACGAAGACCACGAAGACGACGGAGACGACGACGAAGGTTCTTTCATTTTTTGAAAATAGGGCTCCCCAGGTTTCATTTTTTTTAAAATAAGGGTGTTTGCATCCATTCATATCGTATCTCTGTCCCTTCCTCTGCCTACTTGAAAAAGACGACGCATACGAAGACGACGCACACGAAGACGATGAAGACGAAGACCACGAAGACGACGGAGACGATGACGAAGGTTCTATCATTTTTTGAAAATAGGGCTCCCAGATTTTATTTTTTTCAAAATAAGGGTGTTTGCATTCGTTCAAATCGTCTCTCTGTCCCTTCCCCTGCCTACTGGAAATAATTATCCTAGCTATCCATTTTCGACTCTTTTTTTTTTTTTTTTTTTTTTTTTTTTTTTTTTTTTTTTTTTTTTTTTTATAGGGTCACTCAGATCTCAATTTTAAAAATAAGGGTGTTTGCATCCGTTCATATCGTCTCTCTGTCCCTTCCTCTGCCTACTTGAAAAAGACGACGCAGACGAAGACGACGCACACGAAGACGATGAAGACGAAGACCACGAAGACGACGGAGACGACGACGAAGGTTCTTTCATTTTTTGAAAATAGGGCTCCCCAGGTTTCATTTTTTTAAAAATAAGGGTGTTTGCATCCATTCATATCGTATCTCTGTCCCTTCCTCTGCCTACTTGAAAAAGACGACGCATACGAAGACGACGCACACGAAGACGATGAAGACGAAGACCACGAAGACGACGGAGACGATGACGAAGGTTCTATCATTTTTTGAAAATAGGGCTCCCCAGATTTTATTTTTTTCAAAATAAGGGTGTTTGCATTCGTTCAAATCGTCTCTCTGTCCCTTCCCCTGCCTACTGGAAGAAATTATCCTAGCTATCCATTTTCGACTTTTTTTTTTTTTTTTTTTTTTTTTTTTTTTTTTTTTTTTTTTTTTTTTTTTTTTTTTTTATAGGGTCACTCAGATCTCATTTTTTTAAAAATAAGGGTGTTTGCATCCGTTCATATCGTCTCTCTGTCCCTTCCTCTGCCTACTTGAAAAAGACGACCGCAGACGAAGACGACGCACACGAAGACGATGAAGACGAAGACCACGAAGACGACGGAGACGACGACGAAGGTTCTTTCATTTTTTGAAAATAGGGCTCCCCAGGTTTCATTTTTTTAAAAATAAGGGTGTTTGCATCCATTCATATCGTATCTCTGTCCCTTCCTCTGCCTACTTGAAAAAGACGACGCATACGAAGACGACGGACACGAAGACGATGAAGACGAAGACCACGAAGACGACGGAGACGATGACGAAGGTTCTATCATTTTTTGAAAATAGGGCTCCCCAGATTTTATTTTTTTCAAAATAAGGGTGTTTGCATTCGTTCAAATCGTCTCTCTGTCCCTTCCCTGCCTACTGGAAGAAATTATCCTAGCTATCCATTTTCGACTCTTTTTTTTTTTTTTTTTTTTTTTTTTTTTTTTTTATAGGGTCACTCAGATCTCATTTTTTAAAAATAAGGGTGTTTGCATCCGTTCATATTGTCTTTCTGTCCCTTCCTCTGCCTACTTGAAAAAGACGACGCACACGAAGACGACGCAAACGAAGACGATGAAGACGAAGACCACGAAGACGACGGAGACGACGACGAAGGTTCTTTCATTTTTTTAAAATAGGGCTCCCCAGGTTTCCTTTTTTTAAAAATAAGGGTGTTTGCATCCATTCATATCGTATCTCTGTCCCTTCCTCTGCATACTTGAAAAAGACGACGCACACGAAGACGACGCACACGAAGACGATGAAGACGAAGACCACGAAGACGACGGAGACGACGACGAAGGTTCTTTCATTTTTGTAAAATAGGGCTCCCCAGGTTTCATTTTTTTAAAAATAAGGGTGTTTGCATCCATTCATATCGTATCTCTGTCCCTTCCTCTGCATACTTGAAAAAGACGACGCACACGAAGACGACGCACACGAAGACGATGAAGACGAAGACCACGAAGACGACGGAGACGATGACGAAGGTTCTATCATTTTTTGAAAATAGGGCTCCCCAGATTTTATTTTTTTCAAAATAAGGGTGTTTGCATTCGTTCAAATCGTCTCTCTGTCCCTTTCCCTGCCTACTGGAAGAAATTATCCTAGCTATCCATTTTCGACTCTTTTTTTTTTTTTTTTTTTTTTTTTTTTTTTTTTTTTTTTTTTTTATAGGGTTACTCAGATCTCATTTTTTAAAAATAAGGGTGTTTGCATCCGTTCATATCGTCTCTCTGTCCCTTCCTCTGCCTACTTGAAAAAGACGACGCAGACGAAGACGACGCACACGAAGACGATGAAGACGAAGACCACGAAGACGACGGAGACGATGACGAAGGTTCTATCATTTTTTGAAAATAGGGCTCCCCAGATTTTATTTTTTTCAAAATAAGGGTGTTTGCATTCGTTCAAATCGTCTCTCTGTCCCTTCCCCTGCCTACTGGAAGAAATTATCCAAGCTATCCATTTTCGACTCTTTTTTTTTTTTTTTTTTTTTTTTTTTTTTTTTATAGGGTCACTCAGATCTCATTTTTTAAAAATAAGGGTGTTTGCATCCGTTCATATCGTCTCTGTCCCTTCCTCTGCCTACTTGAAAAAGACGACGCAGACGAAGACGACGCACACGAAGACGATGAAGACGAAGACCACGAAGACGACGGAGACGACGACGAAGGTTCTTTCATTTTTTGAAAATAGGGCTCCCCAGGTTTCATTTTTTTTAAAATAAGGGTGTTTGCATCCATTCATATCGTATCTCTGTCCCTTCCTCTGCCTACTTGAAAAAGACGACGCATACGAAGACGACGCACACGAAGACGATGAAGACGAAGACCACGAAGACGACGGAGACGATGACGAAGGTTCTATCATTTTTTGAAAATAGGGCTCCCCAGATTTTATTTTTTTCAAAATAAGGGTGTTTGCATTCGTTCAAATCGTCTCTCTGTCCCTTCCCCTGCCTACTGGAAATAATTATCCTAGCTATCCATTTTCGACTCTTTTTTTTTTTTTTTTTTTTTTTTTTTTTTTTTTTTTTTTTTTTTTATAGGGTCACTCAGATCTCATTTTTTAAAAATAAGGGTGTTTGCATCCGTTCATATCGTCTCTCTGTCCCTTCCTCTGCCTACTTGAAAAAGACGACGCAGACGAAGACGACGCACACGAAGACGATGAAGACGAAGACCACGAAGACGACGGAGACGACGACGAAGGTTCTTTCATTTTTTGAAAATAGGGCTCCCCAGGTTTCATTTTTTTAAAAATAAGGGTGTTTGCATCCATTCATATCGTATCTCTGTCCCTTCCTCTGCCTACTTGAAAAAGACGACGCATACGAAGACGACGCACACGAAGACGATGAAGACGAAGACCACGAAGACGACGGAGACGATGACGAAGGTTCTATCATTTTTTTGAAAATAGGGCTCCCCAGATTTTATTTTTTTCAAAATAAGGGTGTTTGCATTCGTTCAAATCGTCTCTCTGTCCCTTCCCCTGCCTACTGGAAGAAATTATCCTAGCTATCCATTTTCGACTCTTTTTTTTTTTTTTTTTTTTTTTTTTTTTTTTTTATAGGGTCACTCAGATCTCATTTTTTAAAAATAAGGGTGTTTGCATCCGTTCATATTGTCTTTCTGTCCCTTCCTCTGCCTACTTGAAAAAGACGACGCACACGAAGACGACGCAAACGAAGACGATGAAGACGAAGACCACGAAGACGACGGAGACGACGACGAAGGTTCTTTCATTTTTTTAAAATAGGGCTCCCCAGGTTTCCTTTTTTTAAAAATAAGGGTGTTTGCATCCATTCATATCGTATCTCTGTCCCTTCCTCTGCATACTTGAAAAAGACGACGCACACGAAGACGACGCACACGAAGACGATGAAGACGAAGACCACGAAGACGACGGAGACGACGACGAAGGTTCTTTCATTTTTTGAAAATAGGGCTCCCCAGGTTTCATTTTTTTTAAAATAAGGGTGTTTGCATCCATTCATATCGTATCTCTGTCCCTTCCTCTGCCTACTTGAAAAAGACGACGCATACGAAGACGACGGACACGAAGACGATGAAGACGAAGACCACGAAGACGACGGAGACGATGACGAAGGTTCTATCATTTTTTGAAAATAGGGCTCCCCAGATTTTATTTTTTTCAAAATAAGGGTGTTTGCATTCGTTCAAATCGTCTCTCTGTCCCTTCCCCTGCCTACTGGAAGAAATTATCCTAGCTATCCATTTTCGACTCTTTTTTTTTTTTTTTTTTTTTTTTTTTTTTTTATAGGGTCACTCAGATCTCATTTTTTAAAAATAAGGGTGTTTGCATCCGTTCATATCGTCTTTCTGTCCCTTCCTCTGCCTACTTGAAAAAGACGACGCACACGAAGACGACGCACACGAAGACGATGAAGACGAAGACCACGAAGACGACGGAGACGACGACGAAGGTTCTTTCATTTTTTTAAAATAGGGCTCCCCAGGTTTCCTTTTTTTAAAAATAAGGGTGTTTGCATCCATTCATATCGTATCTCTGTCCCTTCCTCTGCATACTTGAAAAAGACGACGCACACGAAGACGACGCACACGAAGACGATGAAGACGAAGACCATGAAGACGACGGAGACGACGACGAAGGTTCTTTCATTTTTGTAAAATAGGGCTCCCCAGGTTTCCTTTTTTTAAAAATAAGGGTGTTTGCATCCATTCATATCGTATCTCTGTCCCTTCCTCTGCATACTTGAAAAAGACGACGCACACGAAGACGACGCACACGAAGACGATGAAGACGAAGACCACGAAGACGACGGAGACGATGACGAAGGTTCTATCATTTTTTGAAATAGGGCTCCCCAGATTTTATTTTTTTCAAAATAAGGGTGTTTGCATTCGTTCAAATCGTCTCTCTGTCCTTCCCCTGCCTACTGAAAGAAATTGTCCAAGCTATCCATTTTCGACTCTTTTTTTTTTTTTTTTTTTTTTTTTTTTTTTTTTTTATAGGGTCACTCAGATCTCATTTTTTAAAAATAAGGGTGTTTGCATCCGTTCATATCGTCTCTCTGTCCCTTCCTCTGCCTACTTGAAAAAGACGACGCAGACGAAGACGACGCACACGAAGACGATGAAGACGAAGACCACGAAGACGACGGAGACGACGACGAAGGTTCTTTCATTTTTTGAAAATAGGGCTCCCCAGATTTTATTTTTTTCAAAATAAGGGTGTTTGCATTCGTTCAAATCGTCTCTCTGTCCCTTCCCCTGCCTACTGAAAGAAATTATCCAAGCTATCCATTTTCGACTTTTTTTTTTTTTTTTTTTTTTTTTTTTTTTTTTTATAGGGTCACTCAGATCTCATTTTTTAAAAATAAGGGTGTTTGCATCCGTTCATATCGTCTCTCTGTCCCTTCCTCTGCCTACTTGAAAAAGACGACGCAGACGAAGACGACGCACACGAGACGATGAAGACGAAGACCACGAAGACGACGGAGACGACGACGAAGGTTCTTTCATTTTTTGAAAATAGGGCTCCCCAGGTTTCATTTTTTTTAAAATAAGGGTGTTTGCATCCATTCATATCGTATCTCTGTCCCTTCCTCTGCCTACTTGAAAAGACGACGCATACGAAGACGACGGACACGAAGACGATGAAGACGAAGACCACGAAGACGACGGAGACGATGACGAAGGTTCTATCATTTTTTGAAAATAGGGCTCCCCAGATTTTATTTTTTTCAAAATAAGGGTGTTTGCATTCGTTCAAATCGTCTCTCTGTCCCTTCCCCTGCCTACTGGAAGAAATTATCCTAGCTATCCATTTTCGACTCTTTTTTTTTTTTTTTTTTTTTTTTTTTTTTTTTTATAGGGTCACTCAGATCTCATTTTTTAAAAATAAGGGTGTTTGCATCCGTTCATATTGTCTTTCTGTCCCTTCCTCTGCCTACTTGAAAAAGACGACGCACACGAAGACGACGCAAACGAAGACGATGAAGACGAAGACCACGAAGACGACGGAGACGACGACGAAGGTTCTTTCATTTTTTTAAAATAGGGCTCCCCAGGTTTCCTTTTTTTAAAAATAAGGGTGTTTGCATCCATTCATATCGTATCTCTGTCCCTTCCTCTGCATACTTGAAAAAGACGACGCACACGAAGACGACGCACACGAAGACGATGAAGACGAAGACCACGAAGACGACGGAGACGACGACGAAGGTTCTTTCATTTTTGTAAAATAGGGCTCCCCAGGTTTCATTTTTTTAAAAATAAGGGTGTTTGCATCCATTCATATCGTATCTCTGTCCCTTCCTCTGCATACTTGAAAAAGACGACGCACACGAAGACGACGCACACGAAGACGATGAAGACGAAGACCACGAAGACGACGGAGACGATGACGAAGGTTCTATCATTTTTTGAAAATAGGGCTCCCCAGATTTTATTTTTTTCAAAATAAGGGTGTTTGCATTCGTTCAAATCGTCTCTCTGTCCCTTTCCCTGCCTACTGGAAGAAATTATCCTAGCTATCCATTTTCGACTCTTTTTTTTTTTTTTTTTTTTTTTTTTTTTTTTTTTTTTTTTTTTTTTTTTTTTTTTTTTATAGGGTTACTCAGATCTCATTTTTTAAAAATAAGGGTGTTTGCATCCGTTCATATCGTCTCTCTGTCCCTTCCTCTGCCTACTTGAAAAAGACGACGCAGACGAAGACGACGCACACGAAGACGATGAAGACGAAGACCACGAAGACGACGGAGACGATGACGAAGGTTCTATCATTTTTTGAAAATAGGGCTCCCCAGATTTTATTTTTTTCAAAATAAGGGTGTTTGCATTCGTTCAAATCGTCTCTCTGTCCCTTCCCCTGCCTACTGGAAGAAATTATCCAAGCTATCCATTTTCGACTCTTTTTTTTTTTTTTTTTTTTTTTTTTTTTTTTATAGGGTCACTCAGATCTCATTTTTTAAAAATAAGGGTGTTTGCATCCGTTCATATCGTCTCTGTCCCTTCCTCTGCCTACTTGAAAAAGACGACGCAGACGAAGACGACGCACACGAAGACGATGAAGACGAAGACCACGAAGACGACGGAGACGACGACGAAGGTTCTTAAGAATCAGTGATCATAAATATATATCTTTTTCCAAGTGCAGTAGGTTAAAGCGACTTCCTCTGTGCTGTGATTTTCAAGATATGAGAGAAGACTCAATGTTCTACGTAAAGTAGATCGAACAAAAACAAGCATGTAAATGGGAGATTGTTTGCTAGTGTCATTACGGATCTGGTAACTCCCGTGGCCTAGAAATTAGAGTTAACTCTACCGTAACACCGAGAACACGAGTGGAGGGTATAGTGGAGATCATGTCACACCATATATTACAACATTAACTTAAAGGTAATAGTAATAATGATCTAATAAACCTGGTATAGATGATGCATATATATATATATATATATATATATATATATATATATATATATATATATATATATATATATATATAATGATAAATTTTGCACATTCAGACGTGTTTTATATATTCAAATAAGCCATATATATTTTTGATACATTAATGTCTGGATTCTCTTAACGACCTCGGGATCAGAGCCCCAGGCGAAATCACACAAAGACAAGAGCTTGGGTCCGGCTGGGAATCGAACCCTGGTCGGCAAGCTTGTATAGACAGTGGCCAAGTGTCTTAGTCACTGTCTATACAAGCTTGCCGACCAGGGTTCGATTCCAGCCGGACCCAAGCTCTTGTCTTTGTGTGATTTCGCCTGGGCCTCTGATCCCGAGGTCGTTAAGAGAATCCAGACATTAATGTATCAAAAATATAAATGGCTTATTTGAATATATATATATATATATATATATATATATATATATATATATATACAAATATATATATATATATACACACACATATATATAATATATATATATATATATATATATATATATATATATATATACAGTATATATACACACACACACACATATATATATATATATATATATATATATGTACATATATATATATATATATATATATATATATATATATATATATATATATACATACATGTGTTATATATATATATATATATATATATATATATATATATATTTCAATGAGTAACAATTGTAACCAAAGGTATTAAACTCCGGCTTTAAAGTTATCGGTGTCAGTCAGTTGCCAGCCTCTCTCTTCATTGGTCCCCATAAAACAATGCCCCAGGACGACACGTAACGCCTCTAGCTTCAGGCCTCTCTCTCTCTCTCTCTCTCTCTCTCTCTCCTCTCTCTCTCTCTCTCTCTCTCTCTCTCTCTCTCTCAGTAACGCCAGTTTTAAAGGAATGTTTTCTCTTGTAATCCTCATTATAATGTTGATGATAATAGGTAGATATATATATATATATATATATATATATATATATATATATATATATATATATATATATTTTTTTTTTTTTTTTTTACATGACTGCCAGTGATTATCGTTGATATTACTTATTTCGTTTTTCGCAAATAGACAATATTGGACACCTTTGCGAGTCCTAGCTTGAAAATAGTTCCAAAACGATATATATATATATATATATATATATATATATATATATATATATATATATATATATATATATATATATATATATATATATATATATATATATATATATATATATATATTTTACATGACTGCCAGTGATTATCGTTGATATTACTTATTTCGTTTTCTACAAATAGACAATATTGGACACCTTTGCGAGTCCCAGCTTGCCTCTGAGGGCCTTTGAAATGAGTTCCAAAACGTATATAAGGCTTCTGTGAAAATCCCCACGAAAGCTTTCACAGAGAAGTTCTTTAGAGTGTGTTCTGTGGAAGAGCAGAGGGAGGAATCCTGCAAATCAATGCGTTTGTTTTGTGGGACACAGAAGATTTCGTGCTAATTAGACTGCAGTCTTATTGATCATGTTAGGTTGCTCTGATTATACTGAAATGCATCTGATATATCATGTTCTCGTGCTTCGTGACACGGCGCAAGTAGTCGAGACTGGTGAGACTGACTATACTAGTCGAGCCAGAGGCAGACTGAAAGACTTTATTGTAATGCCTCATAAATCTTATTAGATATATTTGTACTCTCTCTCTCTCTCTCTCTCTCTCTCTCTCTCTCTCTCTCTCTCTCTCTCTCTCTCTCTCTCTCTCTCTCTCTCTCTCTCTATATATATATATATATATATATATGATTTAATCTAGAATAACACATACATCGATCGAATACGAGAGTGTATTGTTTCTTAGAAAGTGTATTAATACGGGGTTGGTTTATCCAGTAAGATTGTGGCTGCTTCACTTACGATTTGATAACTTAAAACAGAACAAGCAAGCAATGATAATAATAGGGAAGTGGGGAATATGTGGAAAGGGATGGAAAAGATTAAGGAAATAGGGAGAAAGAGAAGTAGGCCCACAGGTAAAGAATAAAAGAGAGGGGCAGACCCTCTTGCGATATGAGGGAATATGGGGAAAGGAAGAGTACCCTGGATACAATCCAGTTTATAGCTCAAAGGCAGGTACTCGGGAAGGGAAAGAATAAGGAAATAGGGAGAAAGAGAAGTACAGGAGAAGAATAAAAGAGAGGGGCAGACCCTCTTGCGATATTAGGGAATTGGTATTATTATTAAGTAAATAGAACATGTTGGGTGGATTGTAGCTTTTCAGTATATTCAATTTATTGTTGTACAAGAATAAAAGTCTGATGCAGAGAAACTTTATATTGAGTAAATATAGATTTTTTTTTTTTTTTTCTTTTTACTTTTTAAAGAGTTTTATTGCCTTTAAGGGGCCCTTACACGTTCAAAAAAATCGTCAAAATTTTGCATCAAAATTTTGATATAAAAATTTTGATACAAAATTTGAGTGTGTGTAGGACGTTTTGACATCAAAACGTCCCACACACACTCAAATTTTGCATCAAAATTTTGACGATTTTTTGAACGTGTATTTTAAGCTAGTTATGGTCATTTTAACAAAACCATAACATTAATAGAGATGCTTTGTTTTAAGTTTGTCATTAAAGTCCATTCATATTTTATGGCTTGACAAGATCAACCATTTGACAGACCACATGAGAACTACAATCAGTTTGTGGTCGTTGACGTCAGGAAGATAAGACATTAAGGTCTTGGCGTCTTCAAGCTAGATAGCAAACTGCATACCTCCTGCCATTGCGTGTGACTTGTGGGGTCGATCGTCATTTAAGAAATGCTTCTTCTATGTTTATTCTTAGAAAGACATAAACAACAAAATATTACAAGTTGTATGTACGTATTCCTTAGTTTTTATATATATATATATATATATATATATATATATATATATATATATATATATATATATATATATATATATATATATATATACATTATATATATATATATGATAAATTTTGCACATTTTTTACGTGTTTTTCATATTCAAATAAGCCATATATATTTTTGATATATTAATGTCTGGATTCTCCTAACGACCTCGGGATCAAAGCCCCAGGCGAAATCACACAAAGACAAGAGCTTGGCTCCGGCCGGGAATCCAAGCTCTTGTCTTTGTGTGATTTCGCCTGGGGCTTTGATCCCGAGGTCGTTAAGAGAATCCAGACATTAATATATCAAAAATATATATGGCTTATTTGAATATATATATATATATATATATATATACACATATATATATATATACAGTATATATATACAGTATATATATATATATATATATATATATATATATATATGTATATATATACAGTATATATATATATGTATATAATATACAGTATATATATATATAAATATATATATATATATACATATGTATATATATATACAGTATATATATATATTATATATATATATATATATATATATATATATATATATATATATATATATATATATATATATATATATATATAGTAATGTTGTGGGCGAGTAGGCTACTGTTCTAAACAAAATTGGTGTGTTTATACTCTATTCAGCTAATTATTAGAAAATATAAGACATTTTTTTTTTTTTTTTTTTTCTTTTTTTTTTGCAGAATAATTTTTGTGGATTTTGGATTGATAATCTATTTCACAAGGTAGTTTTACGCGTGAAATTAACTCTTGGCTTTATTTTTAATGTATCGCGCGGGAGATCTTTTCAGATTATCTTTTAGCGTAATTTTTACAGAGGCACTTACTCTTGGGTTTTTATAAACCCTTGGCCGGTAATTACGCGAGTCTTCAATATAGCAGAACCAACAGTAGTTAGAGAATTGGTTTGTTCGCTGTTTCTCGTATTTTTTTTTATTCAGTATGAATTACATGCAAGTTTAATGATTCGAGTTTAATTCATATACTGTACTTTCTGGTCTGTCTGTCTGGAAAGAGAGAGAGAGAGAGAGAGGAGAGAGAGAGAGAGAGTAGAGAGAGAGAGAGAGAGAGAGAGATTAGGTCAGTAAAACAAGACTCGTAAAATTTTGATCTTAAATGGCAATAAGTCTTTGAAGGTGTTGGTTCGCTATCCATAATATTTGTTGCTGTTACGGTTGAGTCATAATATCGTCACCCTCATAAACTAACTGCCTAAGTCATTTTCTCCACTTGTTGGGAATAAAAAAAAACCTTGTCATTTCCTAATTCTTTATATCATTGTGGTGAGCTTCAATTAACAAATTCTTATTCACAAATTCTTCTATTAAAAATTTGTGAATTGAAACTCAAGACAATGATATAAAGAATTAGGAAATGAGAAGGTTTCTTTTTGATTTCCCAACAAGTGGAGAAAATGACTTAGGCAGTTAGTTTATGAGGGTGATAAAATCAGCAACTAAATCCTTAGGTGTTTTGAAGGAGACAACGATTGGCAACCAGCTGTATTATTAATTAAAGGAATCATTTATATTCTCATCGTGCGAGTGTTAGCAATACCTTCTCCTTCTAAGGGTTCATGTCGTTTGTGATTCACAGTAGCAATCCGGATCCTGACTCTGGGAATGAGAACGCATTTGTTTGTATTCGTGTGAGCCCAAGATTGCGAAGTCAGTCTTTTCCGACGATTCAGATCCTGATCGTTTTCTAGTTGTCTGTTATTATTATTATTATTATTATTATTATTATTATTATTATTATTATTATTATTATTATATTATTATTATATTATTATTATTATTATCATCATTATTAGCTAAGTTACAACCTTAGTTGGAAAAGCAAGGATGCTTATAAGCCCAAGGGCTCCAATAGGAAAAAAATTGGGTTTTCTAGTTGTCTGTTATTATTATTATTATTATTATTATTATTACTAGCCAAGCTACAACCCTAGTTGGAAAAGCAAGATGCTCTAAGCCCAAGGGCTCTAATAGGGAAATTATAGCCCAGTGAGGAAAGGAAATATGGAAATAAATAAATTAGAATAAATTAATAATATATCGTTCTAAAAACAGTAACAGCGTCAAAACAGATGTGTCCTATATAAACTATTAACAACGTCAAAAACAGATATGTCATATATAAACTATAAAAAGACTCATGGCAGCCTGGTCAACATAAAAACATTTGCTCCAACTTTGAACTTTTGAAGTTCTACTGATTCAACTACCCGATTAGGAAGATCATTCCACAACTTGGTAACAGCCGGAATAAAACTTCTAGACTACTGTGTAGTATTGAGCCTCATGATGGAGAAGGCCTGGCTATTAGAATTAACTGCCTGCCTAGTATTACGAACAGGATAGAATTGTCCTGGGAGATCTGAATGTAAAGGATGGTCAGAGTTATGAAAAGTATTATGCAACATGCATAATGAACTAATTGAACGACTGTGCCAAAGATTAATATCTAGATCAGGAATAAGAAATTTAATAGACCGTAAGTTTCTGTCCAACAAATTAAGATGAGAATCAGCAGCTGAACACCAGACAGGAGAACAATACTCAAAACAAGTTAGAATGAAATAATTAAAAACACTTCTTCAGAATCGATTGATCACCGAAAATCTTGTAAGACTTTCTCAATAAGCCAATTTTTGTGCAATTGAAGAAGACACAGACCTAATGTGTTTCTCAAAAGTAAATTTGCTGTCGAGAATCACACCTAGAATTTTATAAGAGTCAAATATAAAGAAAAATTATCAATACTGAGATCCGGATGTTGAGGAGCCACCGTCCTTGACCTACTTACAATCATACTTTGAGTTTTGTTAGGATTCAACTTCATACTCCATAATTTGCACCATGCACTGATTTTAGCTAAATCCCTTTTAAGGGATTCACCAACCCCAGATCTACAATCAGGGGTTGGAATTGATGCAAAGAGAGTAGCATCATCTGCATATGCAACAAGCTTGTTTTCTAGGCCAAACCACGTGTCATGTGTATATAATATGAAAAGTAATGGGCCAAGAACACTTCCCTGTGGAACACCGGATATCACATTCCTATACTCACTATGGTGCCCATCAACAACAACTCTTTGAGATCTAGTACTTAAAAAATCAATAATAATGCTAAGAAACTACCCACCCTCTCCCAAGTGTTTGAGTTTGAAAACAAGGTCCTCATGATTAACACGGTCAAAGGGCAGCACTAAAATCAAGGCCAATCATAGGAACTTCCTGACCACAATCAAGGGATTTCTGTACAACATTGGAGATTGTAAGAAGGGCATCACATGCTCCAAGGCCTTTACGAAAACCAAATTGCAAACTAGGGCGTAGATGATTAACTTCAGCAAACCTATTAAGACGTTTGGGGGTATTATTTACTTACAAAATTCACTGAATGTATTAATTCTTATATGAAGTATAGACTATGTTATAGAGATTTCTGTAACAATTGCTAAAAATCTCTATATAATCGTTTTACTGGAAATAAAATATGAATACTAATTCAATTATTTGTTTGGATGAGACTTTTAGTTTGAAATTCATAGAACCGTGGAATTGCATAAGAACGGATATTAGTAGGAATCTAATATGGTTTGAGAAAGAGAGAGGCCCTTTTTTTTTAACATATTTGAATATTTCACGTTTGGAAGTCTTCCCATGCTGTTGCCGTAGACTGATATGCGTTGGTGTGAGTCAGCATATTACAACATCATGTAGTAATAATGAGAGAGAGAGAGAGAGAGAGAGAGAGAGAGAGAGAGAGGAGAGAGAGAGATGAGAGAGAGAGAGAGAGAGAGAGAGAGAGAGTTCTTATTCGTTCTTATTTTTTGTTTGGGTTCCCCCAGGTCCCTCAGTGTGAGGCACCTCGTATATCCACCAGAGAGTTGCTAATGCATCTTCCGGTGTATTTTGCATCTTCCAGTCTTGGATGGTCTGGGATGCATCTTAGGTATTTATCGAGCTTATTCTTAAACACATCTGCGCTCTGAGAGAGAGAGAGAGAGAGAGAGAGAGAGAGAGAGAGAGAGAGAGAGAGAGAGAGAGAGAGAGAGGAATATATTGAAGCATCAAATAAAAAAAGGAAAAAATACTGAAGATTTTATACGCCGTAGTCTGTATGAATAGCTCCGAGAAAAACATGAAAGTTGGAAAATGACAAAAAAGTGGTTTTACGAACAATAGGGGCTTTGACGACACACCGTCCAAGTCATTTTCATAAAGGGGGAGATTTGTACTCTGGAAAGACTATATTGGCTATTCTGTAACAAAGAAGAACTCAGGTCAGAACCGTATGTAACTGAAAAGAGGAAAATTATGTGAGATGAAATAAAAAAAATGACCCACAAACTTTTATGAATAACATTATTATCATTATTATTATTCGTGTTATTATTATTATTATTATTATTATTATTATTATTATTATTATTATTATTCAACATCCTTACCATTATTATTATTATTATTAGTGGTAGTAGTAGTAGTAGTAGTAGTAGTAGTAGTAGTAGTATTTTTATTATTATTATTATTATTATTATTATTATTATTATTATTTTATTAATATTATATTTTTTCATCATTATTATTATTATTTCTATAATAATAATAAAAATAAAAATAATGATTGTATTCTATAGACCTTGATTATTTTAATCAGGTAAAAGACTAAAAGGTGTATACAAGAGCATAGAGATAGAAGCTTTCGATTCTGTTTGTTTACGGAAAAATATGAGGTGTAAAAATAGATTTATACATTTATAAGGCTCAATGCGTGTGGTCACACCTACTTATATATATATATATATATATATATATATATATTATATATATATATATATATATATATATATATATATATATATATATATATATACATGAAAAGGTAAATGATGCTACGAAAGTCAGGTCATAGACGAGCAAAAGGAACCAAAATGAAGGGGAGCGAGTAAAACCATATCAAAGAGTAGCAAAGAAATTAATTAAAAAAGAAGTGCCGGAAATGAGAACAAAAAAAAAATATCAGCACTAAGAAAACCTGAGGAAATTAAAGGGAAGGCAGTAAAAAGATCAGATTAAAGATAGGAAATAATCAAAATAAGAAAATAGTGAAGGTTATCGTCGAAAGCGTATCAAAGGCAACGAATCAAAGTAAGACAAAGAGCGAAAGAATTCAACGCATTCTTCCTCGAGACTCTGGGAATCCTAACGGGATTACAGAAGGCAATGAGCAGAACTAATTGCCAGTTAAGCTGTAATGAAACCAGGTCATTTTGATGAACCGCATAATGATCCCTGTCATAGTCTGCGTGTACCAAAAAATGAGTAATTCACACCTAAGTCTGGTAGTGCACCAAGCAAGCAATAATAAGAATAGGGAAGTGGGGAATATGGGGAAAGGAAGAGAACCCCTGGATACAATCCAGTTTATAGCTCCAAGGCAGGTACTCGGGATGGGAAAGATTAAGGAAATAGGGAGAAAGAGAAGTACAGGAGAAGAATAAAAGAGAGGGGCAGACCCTCTTGCGATATTAGGGAATTGGTATTATTATTTCACCATATACCCTACATAATAATAATATAATAATAGGGAAGTGGGGAATATGGGGAAAGGAAGAGTACCCCTGGATACAATCCAGTTTATAGCTCCAAGGCAGGTGCTCGGGAAGGGAAAGAATAGGAAATAGGGAGAAAGAGAGGTACAGGAGAAGAATAAAGGAGAGGGGCAGACCCTCTTGCGATTTTAGGAAATTGGTATTATTATTTCACCAATAGACCCTATAATATAATAATAATAATAGAATAGGGAAGTGGGGAATATGGGGGAAAGGAAGAGTACCCCTGGATACAATCCAGTTTATAGCTCCAATGCATGTACTCGGGAAGGGAAAGTATAAGGAAATAGGGAGAAAGAGAAGTACAGGAGAAGAATAAAAGAGAGGGGCAGACCCTCTTGCGATATTAGGGAATTGGTATTATTATGCACCAGTTATTGCGTAAAGGAGCGATATTGGATCAATAAATAATGTCAATTATTATTCTTAGGAAACAACGGCGAGATATTGAAGCTCTGATAGTAGGGCATTTCTGTGTTTTATGTCAGAGACAATTATAAAACATGTGCCTTGTCATTTTTCAATTTATCTCTTATACACATTTTTTATTTTTAATTGTGTTATACATTATGTTCTCTCATTAGCTAATCCTATCCAGTGTTTGAGTTCTTAAGGGAAAGTTTTGGAAGATAAACACACCCTGAATTCATAAATGAATTTGATAGTAGATATTTATGTTTGTCTTAAGTACATTGTTTATCTTTTACGGCCTGAGTTCGCTCCTGCACGATCATCGTGATGGAGGGAACAATCAAGAGGGAAAGGTAAAAAGGGCCTTAATATAAGGTCTTTCAAATGTTCATTTCATCATGGGCGTTTCTTTAGAGAAGGAATTTCTCTCTCTCTCTCTCTCTCTCTCTCCTCTCTCTCTCCTCTCTCATGATCAGTGTTGCCAGTTTGGCCTTTTCCAGGCCAAAAAAAAACCTCAAATTTGGCCTTTTTCAGACCAAACAAACATCAAATTTGGCCTTTTTCAGACCAACAAACCTCAAATTTGTCTCTTTTTAATTGATTGCCCTTTAGTAATATGAAAAAAAGGCAGACCTTGAATACTATATGCTTGGCCTTTGTCTACTAATGGATTGTTCTTTTAAATCGTGGCAACCCTGGGAGTATAAATGTCCAGTTGTTGCTCAATCTAGTTAGGTGTTTTGCAACAGCTATGGTGAGGACGTCTCGAATCGTGTTTTGCAACAGCTATGGTGAGGACGTCTCGAATCGTGTTTTGCAACCAGCTTATTGGCGAGGACGTCTCGAATCGTGTTTTGCAACAGCTATGGCGAGGACGTCTCGAATCGTGTTTTTGCAACAGCTATGGCGAGGACGTCTCGAATCGTGTTTTGCAACAGCTATGGCGAGGACGTCTCGAATCGTGTTTTGCAACAGCTATGGCTGAGGACGTCTCGAATCGTGTTTTGCAACAGCTATGGCGCGAGGACGTCTCGAATCGTGTTTTGCAACAGCTATGGCTAGGACGTCTCGAATCGTGTTTTGCAGCAGCTATAGGCTGAGGACGTCTCGAATCGTGTTTTGCAACAGCTATGGTGAGGACGTCTCGAATCGTGTTTTGCAGCAGCTATGGTGAGGACGTCCCGAATCGTGTTTCGCAACAGCTATGGTGAGGACGTCTCGAATCGTGTTTCGCAGCAGCTATGGTGAGGACGTCTCGAATCGTGTTTTGCAACAGCTATGGTGGGGACGTCTCGAATCGTGTTTTGCAACAGCTATGGCGAGGACGTCTCGAATCGTGTTTTGCAACAGCTATGGCGAGGACGTCTCGAATCGTGTTTTGCAACAGCTATGGCGAGGACGTCTCGAATCGTGGTTTTGCAACAGCTATGGCGAGGACGTCTCGAATCGTGTGTTTTGCAACAGCTATGGCGAGGACGTCTTGAATCGTGTTTTGCAACAGCTATGGCGAGGACGTCTCGAATCGTGTTTTGCAACAGCTATGGCGGGGACGTCTCGAATCGTGTTTTGCAACAGCTATGGTGAGGACGTCTCGAATCGTGTTTTGCAACAGCTATGGTGGGGACGTCTCGAATCGTGTTTTGCAACAGCTATGGCGAGGACGTCTCGAATCGTGTTTTGCAACAGCTATGGCGAGGGACGTCTCGAATCGTGTTTTGCAACAGCTATGGCGAGGACGTCTCGAATCGTGTTTTGCAACAGCTATGGCGGAGGACGTCTCGAATCGTGTTTTGCAACAGCTATGGCGAGGACGTCTCGAATCGTGTTTTGCAACAGCTATGGCGAGGACGTCTCGAATCGTGTTTTGCAACAGCTATGGTGGGGACGTCTCGAATCGTGTTTTGCAACAGCTATGGCGAGGACGTCTCGAATCGTGTTTTGCAACAGCTATGGCGAGGACGTCTCGAATCGTGTTTTGCAACAGCTATGGCGAGGACGTCTCGAATCGTGTTTTGCAACAGCTATGGCGGAGGACGTCTTGAATCGTGTTTTGCAACAGCTATGGCGAGGACGTCTCGAATCGTGTTTTGCAACAGCTATGGCAGAGGACGTCTCGAATCGGTGTTTTGCAACAGCTATGGCCGAGGACGTCTCGAATCGTGTTTTGCAACAGCTATGGTGGGGACGTCTCGAATCGTGTTTTGCAACAGCTATGGCGAGGACGTCTCGAATCGTGTTTTGCAACAGCTATGGCGAGGAAACGTCTCGAATCGTGTTTTGCAACAGCTATGGCGAGGACCGTCTCGAATCGTGTGTTTGCAACAGCTATGGCGAGGACGTCTTGAATCGTGTTTTGCAACAGCTATGGCGAGACGACGTCTCGAATCGTGTTTTGCAACAGCTATGGTGGGGACGTCTCGAATCGTGTTTTGCAACAGCTATGGTGAGGACGTCCTCGAATCGGTGTTTTGCAACAGCTATGGTGGGGACGTCTCGAATCGTGTTTTGCAACAGCTATGGTGCGGAGGACGTCTCGAATCGTGTTTTGCAACAAGCTATGGCGAGGACCGTCTCGAATCGTGTTTGGCAACAGCTATGGCGAGGACGTCTCGAATCGTGTTTTGCAACAGCTATGGCGAGGACGTTCTCGAATCGTGTTTTGCAACAGCTATGGGCTGAGGACGTCTCGAATCGTGTTTTGCAACAGCTATGGTCGAGGGACGTCTCGAATCGTGTTTTGCAACAGCTATGGCGAGGACGTCTCGAATCGTGTTTTGCAACAGCTATGGCTGAGGACGTCTCGAATCGTGTTTTGCAACAGCTATGGCGAGGACGTCTCGAATCGTGTTTTGCAACAGCTATGGCGAGGACGTCTCGAATCGTGTTTTGCAACAGCTATGGCGAGGACGTCTCGAATCGTGTTTTGCAACAGCTATGGTGAGGACGTCTCGAATTGACCGTTGATGGAAGGGATATGGTGTTGCTAGTGATTTTGATTCCGTGATAATGCTCTCAAGCAATTTATGATGCGGGTGCAGAGGGTGATGATGATGAAGAGCAGTTCTAATGCTGCTGGAGATTAATTGTGTTGTGAAGGGATGGGATAATCCTTTATTGAAAACTGGTTAAAATGAATTCCCTGGCTAGTACTGTGGTAACGTGTTTGCCTCGCATTCGCGTGGCGAGAGATCGATCCCCGCCCAGGGCCGTGAGTTTAAACTGTTTACTGGGGAGGCTACTGCTGTGGTAGGGCACCACAATGGGGGGTTTGGCTTGCCCGGCTGACGTTCTGGTGAGCATCTATTCTGATGGAACTGGAACTGAAACCAGACACCTTTAACCTTTATATATAGCTGAAAATTAATATATTTTGGGTGACTATATTTTATAGACATCAAAGGTGCGTATTAAGCATCACTCTTTTTGATAAAGCAAACGACCAGGAACAACAGTAGCCGTGTATAAGTAGAATGTGTCATACAAAGAAGTTTTTATTTACGGCATCCGGTTCTTTTGGGATTGTCTCAATATTCTTGCGTAAAAGTTCTGCATTGTTCTTTCAGCTTTGGGAGACAAGTCTCTCTCTCTCTCTCTCTCTCTCTCTCTCTCTCTCTCTCTCTCTCTCTCTCATACATGAACGAAGTTCTGCTGCCATTTTACCTAGGAACGGAAAAATACAAAACATGCTTTCGTGTTAGATATGTTCAAGG
>NC_090725.1:75939159-75969159 GCF_036898095.1 Palaemon carinicauda
GTACAATAACACGCATGAGTGAGCCCGAAAATTGCTCCCAAATTCATAAGCTTGTTTGACTTTTTCTTTGCTTCCTTTCTCTTCTGACGTTCCAAATCAGAATTCTGTATTTTCAATTTGTGCCATGTCTGGAAAGAGGCACAATTTTTGCTATTATACTGTGACAGAATGTTTTTGTGACTTAAATTAATAATAATAATAATAATAATAATAATAATAATAATAATAATAATAATAATAAATGAGATTTCTGCACAACTCTGACGTTCCAAATCAGAATTCTGTATTTTCAACTTGTGCCATGTCTGGAAAGAGGCTCAATTTTTGCTATTATACTGTGACAGAATGTTTTTGTGACTTAAATTAATAATAATAATAATAATAATAATAATAATAATAATAAATGAGATTTCTACACAAATCTGACGTTCCAAATCAGAATTCTGTATTTTCAACTTGTGCCATGTCTGGAAAGAGGCTCAATTTTTGCTATTTATACTGTGACAGAATATTTTTGTGACTTAAATTAATAATAATAATAATAATAATAATAATAATAATAATAATAATAATAATAATAATAATAATAAATGAGATTTCTACACAAATGTGACGTTCCAAATCAGAATTCTGTATTTTCAACTTGTGCCATGTCTGGAAAGAGGCTCAATTTTTGCTATTTATACTGTAACAGAATGTTTTAGTGACTTAAATTAATAATAATAATAATAATAATAATAATAATAATAATAATAATAATAATAATAATAAATGAGATTTCTACACAAATCTGACGTTCCAAATCAGAATTCTGTATTTTCAACTTGTGCCATGTCTGGAAAGAGGCTCAATTTTTGCTATTATACTGTGCCAGAATGTTTTTGTGACTTAAATTAATAATAATAATAATAATAATAATAATAATAATAATAATAATAATAAATGAGATTTCTACACAAATCTGACGTTCCAAATCAGAATTCTGTATTTTCAACTTGTTCCATGTCTGGAAAGAGGCTCAATTTTTGCTATTATACTGTGACAGAATGTTTTTGTGACTTAAATTAATAATAATAATAATAATAATAATAATAAATGAGATTTCTACACAAATCTGACGTTCCAAATCAGAATTCTGTATTTTCAACTTGTGCCATGTCTGGAAAGAGGCTCAACTTTTGCTATTATACTGTGACAGAATATTTTTGTGACTTAAATTAATAATAATAATAATAATAATAATAATAATAATAATAATAATAATAATATATGAGATTTCTACACAAAGTTTAACACTTCTCCGAAATATATATAAAAAAAAAAAATCACCAAATCATAGTACTTGTTTTTCCCGACCAATTTCACATCACATAGCTTTTGAGGCAACAGAGAGAGAGAGAGAGAGAGAGAGAGAGAGAGAGAGAGAATGTTCATCAAGTTACCTGACCCGAACTCCGCCGCAATGCAGGAATCAATACCAACAGAAACACCCTTCTCCCATCAGAAGGCCAAGTTGCATTCTGCCCAACAACAACAACTGTTGCAACGAATCAATAAAAGAAAAACAGATCATTTGTGTGTGTGTGTGTGAGAGAGAGAGAGAGAGAGAGAGAGAGAGAGAGAGAGAAAACAACAATAACTGTTGCAACGAATCAATAAAAGAATTAACAGATCATTTGTGTGTGTGTGAGAGAGAGAGAGAGAGAGAGAGAGAGAGAGAGAGAACAACAACTGTTGCAACGAATTAATAAAAGAAAAACAGATCATTTGTGTGTGTGTGTGTGTGTGTGTGTGAGAGAGAGAGAGAGAGAGAGAGAGAGAGAGATGGGCAGGATTGTAGCAGGTTCCAGTGGGAATCCATACAGGGTTGGGAATTACAACTGAACTGAGAGAGAGAGAGAGAGAGAGAGAGAGAGAGAGTTAAATTAACTTTTCGCGGTTTAGTCTACAGTATATGGAAATTTCCGAGAGAGAGAGAGAGAGAGAGAGAGAGAGAGAGAACAACAATAACTGTTGCAACGAATCAATAAAAGAAAAACATATAATTTGTGTGAGAGAGAGAGAGAGAGAGAGAGAGAGAGAGAGAACAACAACAACTGTTGCAACGAATCAATAAAAGAAAAACAGATCATTTGTGTGTGAGAGAGAGAGAGAGAGAGAGAGAGAGAGAGAACAACAACAACTGTTGCAACGAATCAATAAAAGAAAAACAGATCATTTGTGTGTGAGAGAGAGAGAGAGAGAGAGAGAGAGAGAACAACAATAACTGTTGCAACGAATCAATAAAAGAAAAACAGATCATTTGTGTGAGAGAGAGAGAGAGAGAGAGAGAGAGAGAGAGAGAGTTAAATTAACTTTTCGCGGTTTAGTCTAGACAGTATAGGGAAATTTCCGAGAGAGAGAGAGAGAGAGAGAGAGAGAGAGATAGAGAGAGAGAGAGAGAGAGAGAGAGAGAGAGTTAAATTAACTTTTCGTGGTTTAGTCTAGACAGTATAGGGGAATTTCCGAGAGAGAGAGAGAGAGAGAGAGAGAGAGAGATGGGCAGGATTGTAGCAGGTTCCAGTGGGAATCCATTTAGGGTTGGGAATTGCAACTGAACTGAGAGAGAGAGAGAGAGAGAGAGAGAGAGAGAGAGTTAATTAACTTTTCGCTGTTTAGTCTAGACAGTATAGGGAAATTTCAGAGAGAGAGAGAGAGATAGAGAGAGAGAGAGAGAGAGAGATGGGCAGGATTGTAGCAGGGTCCAGTGGGAATCCATTTAGGGTTGGGAATTGCAACTGAACTAAACCTGGAGCAAAATAACCTTGCTTTGTCAATTTCATCTTCCTTCCTCTCTATTCCAAGTGTCTTTCGCCACTTTCCGCGTTCATCCTTTTGCTAAGTATTACTGGGAAAGAAAATGGAAATAGGAGAGAGAGAGAGAGAGAGAGAGAGAGAGAGAGAGAGAGAGAGATGTGGTAAGTTAACGAAAGACATCTCTTGCACAATATACACACAACTCTGACATGATGTAATGTATAGTGCTTTAATCCCAAGACATATCTTTGATAACCTTCATAATGACTATGATCTAAACCATGTAGAATATATATGAAACATGCCTCCGTTAGTGTTTTTATAACTTATCCAGTGTCTCCATAGAGTTTTAATCAAGAAAAATGACCTAACAAGAACCTAAGCAATTATAAAATTAACTGCATGAAAAGTTTCTCAGACTTCTTATCTTTCCGTCTTTTCCTTGCTGTTTTCCTCCAGCATTCAACATCACCATTTCACGACCATTCCTTCCGCTGTCCCCCGACTGCAACGCTCTAGCACGCTTCACTGCCTCCATCTCTCAACCCTTCTCTAACCCAGTAACCTCGTCTCTTTCTCAAGAGTCCGATGCATACATAGGCAAGTACTAGACTCCAGAAGAATACATAGGAATCAAAGGCCAGTGTACCAACCGTGTGTCACACGATCGTACATAGTTCATTTTGTGCTTGTTATCTTCGCTCTCCCCTCGCACGAAAAAGAACCTGAAAAATCATGTCTGCTTTTCTCCTCTGTAACATTGTCGATTTCTCAACATGAAAATTCTTGTTGCTTTGAGATTTTGTATATAAAGGGGAGTGTTCTACAATAAACTAACTCAGTTGCTTTCACACTGCCTTTGAGTTCATAACCTTCTCTCGGCCCGTTACACCTGTGTCCTATCAATGTTAAGATGTGGGTTTGTACTGCCATCTCCGTGAACCTACTCTCTCAAAACCGAGGGATTGTATTAAAGTTTCATCTTGACGAATATAACGCGACTATGAGCCATATTAACGAATATAACACGACTATGAGCCATATTAACGAATATAACACGACTATGAGCCATATTAACGAATATAACACGACTATGAGCCATATTAACGAATATAACACGACTATGAGCCATATTAACGAATATAACACGACTATGAGCCATATTAACGAATATAACACGACTATGAGCCATATTAACGAATATAACACGACTATGAGCCATATTAACGAATATAACACGATTATGAGCCATATTAACGAATATAACACGACTATGAGCCATATTAACGAATATAACACGACTATGAGCCATATTAACGAATATAACACGACTATGAGCCATATTAGCGAATATAACACGATTATGAGCCATATTAACGAATATACCACGACTATGAGCCATATTAACGAATATAACACGATTATGAGCCATATTAACGAATATAACACAATTCTAAGCTAGACAGGAGAAATATATTTTAGTTATACAACAAAACCTTGAACATATCTAACACGAAAGCATGTTTTGTATTTTTCCGTTCCTAGGTAAAATGGCAGCAGAACTTCGTTCATGTATGAGAGAGAGAGAGAGAGAGAGAGAGAGAGAGAGAGAGAGAGAGAGAGAGAGACTTGTCTCCCAAAGCTGAAAGAACAATGCAGAACTTTTACGCAAGAATATTGAGACAATCCCAAAAGAACCGGATGCCGTAAATAAAAACTTCTTTGTATGACACATTCTACTTATACACGGCTACTGTTGTTCCTGGTCGTTTTGCTTTATCAAAAAGAGTGATGCTTAATACGCACCTTTGATGTCTATAAAATATAGTCACCCAAAATATATTAATTTTCAGCTATATATAAAGGTTAAAGGTGTCTGGTTTCAGTTCCAGTTCCATCAGAATAGATGCTCACCAGAACGTCAGCCGGGCAAGCCAAACCCCCCATTGTGGTGCCCTACCACAGCAGTAGCCTCCCCAGTAAACAGTTTAAACTCACGGCCCTGGGCGGGGATCGATCTCTCGCCACGCGAATGCGAGGCAAACACGTTACCACTGTACTAGCCAGGAATTCATTTTAACCAGTTTTCAATAAAGGATTATCCCATCCCTTCACAACACAATTAATCTCCAGCAGCATTAGAACTGCTCTTTCATCATCATCACCCTCTGCACCCGCATCATAAATTGCTTGAGAGCATTATCAACGGAATCAAAATCACTAGCAACACCATAATCCTTCCATCAACGGTCAATTCGAGACGTCCTCACCATAGCTGTTGCAAAACACGATTCGAGACGTCCTCGCCATAGCTGTTGCAAAACACGATTCGAGACGTCCTCGCCATAGCTGTTGCAAAACACGATTCGAGACGTCCTCGCCATAGCTGTTGCAAAACACGATTCGAGACGTCCTCGCCATAGCTGTTGCAAAACACGATTCGAGACGTCCTCGCCATAGCTGTTGCAAAACACGATTCGAGACGTCCTCGCCATAGCTGTTGCAAAACACGATTCGAGACGTCCTCGCCATAGCTGTTGCAAAACACGATTCGAGACGTCCTCGCCATAGCTGTTGCAAAACACGATTCGAGACGTCCTCGCCATAGCTGTTGCAAAACACGATTCGAGACGTCCTCGCCATAGCTGTTGCAAAACACGATTCGAGACGTCCTCGCCATAGCTGTTGCAAAACACGATTCGAGACGTCCCCACCATAGCTGTTGCAAAACACGATTCGAGACGTCCTCACCATAGCTGTTGCAAAACACGATTCGAGACGTCCCCACCATAGCTGTTGCAAAACACGATTCGAGACGTCCTCGCCATAGCTGTTGCAAAACACGATTCAAGACGTCCTCGCCATAGCTGTTGCAAAACACGATTCGAGACGTCCTCGCCATAGCTGTTGCAAAACACGATTCGAGACGTCCTCGCCATAGCTGTTGCAAAACACGATTCGAGACGTCCTCGCCATAGCTGTTGCAAAACACGATTCGAGACGTCCCCACCATAGCTGTTGCAAAACACGATTCGAGACGTCCTCGCCATAGCTGTTGCAAAACACGATTCGAGACGTCCTCGCCATAGCTGTTGCAAAACACGATTCGAGACGTCCTCGCCATAGCTGTTGCAAAACACGATTCAAGACGTCCTCGCCATAGCTGTTGCAAAACACGATTCGAGACGTCCTCGCCATAGCTGTTGCAAAACACGATTCGAGACGTCCTCGCCATAGCTGTTGCAAAACACGATTCGAGACGTCCTCGCCATAGCTGTTGCAAAACACGATTCGAGACGTCCCCACCATAGCTGTTGCAAAACACGATTCGAGACGTCCTCGCCATAGCTGTTGCAAAACACGATTCGAGACGTCCTCGCCATAGCTGTTGCAAAACACGATTCGAGACGTCCTCGCCATAGCTGTTGCAAAACACGATTCGAGACGTCCTCGCCATAGCTGTTGCAAAACACGATTCGAGACGTCCTCGCCATAGCTGTTGCAAAACACGATTCGAGACGTCCTCGCCATAGCTGTTGCAAAACACGATTCGAGACGTCCCCACCATAGCTGTTGCAAAACACGATTCGAGACGTCCTCACCATAGCTGTTGCAAAACACGATTCGAGACGTCCCCGCCATAGCTGTTGCAAAACACGATTCGAGACGTCCTCGCCATAGCTGTTGCAAAACACGATTCAAGACGTCCTCGCCATAGCTGTTGCAAAACACGATTCGAGACGTCCTCGCCATAGCTGTTGCAAAACACGATTCGAGACGTCCTCGCCATAGCTGTTGCAAAACACGATTCGAGACGTCCTCGCCATAGCTGTTGCAAAACACGATTCGAGACGTCCTCGCCATAGCTGTTGCAAAACACGATTCGAGACGTCCCCACCATAGCTGTTGCAAAACACGATTCGAGACGTCCTCACCATAGCTGCTGCGAAACACGATTCGAGACGTCCTCACCATAGCTGTTGCGAAACACGATTCGGGACGTCCTCACCATAGCTGCTGCAAAACACGATTCGAGACGTCCTCACCATAGCTGTTGCAAAACACGATTCGAGACGTCCTCGCCTATAGCTGCTGCAAAACACGATTCGAGACGTCCTAGCCATAGCTGTTGCAAAACACGATTCGAGACGTCCTCGCCATAGCTGTTGCAAAACACGATTCGAGACGTCCTCGCCATAGCTGTTGCAAAACACGATTCGAGACGTCCTCGCCATAGCTGTTGCAAAACACGATTCGAGACGTCCTCGCCATAGCTGTTGCAAAACACGATTCGAGACGTCCTCGCCATAGCTGTTGCAAAACACGATTCGAGACGTCCTCGCCATAGCTGTTGCAAAACACGATTCGAGACGTCCTCACCATAGCTGTTGCAAAACACGATTCGAGACGTCCTCACCATAGCTGTTGCAAAACACCTAACTAGATTGAGCAACAACTGGACATTTATACTCCCAGGGTTGCCACGATTTAAAAGAACAATCCATTAGTAGACAAAGGCCAAGCATATAGTATTCAAGGTCTGCCTTTTTTTCATATTACTAAAGGGCAATCAATTAAAAAGAGACAAATTTGAGGTTTGTTGGTCTGAAAAAGGCCAAATTTGATGTTTGTTTGGTCTGAAAAAGGCCAAATTTGAGGTTTTTTTTTTGGCCTGGAAAAGGCCAAACTGGCAACACTGATCATGAGAGAGAGAGAGAGAGAGAGAGAGAGAGAGAGAGAGAGAGAAATTCCTTCTCTAAAGAAACGCCCATGATGAAATGAACATTTGAAAGACCTTATATTAAGGCCCTTTTACCTTTCCCTCTTGATTGTTCCCTCCATCACGATGATCGTGCAGGAGCGAACTCAGGCCGTAAAAGATAAACAATGTACTTAAGACAAACATAAATATCTACTATCAAATTCATTTATGAATTCAGGGTGTGTTTATCTTCCAAAACTTTCCCTTAAGAACTCAAACACTGGATAGGATTAGCTAATGAGAGAACATAATGTATAACACAATTAAAAATAAAAAATGTGTATAAGAGATAAATTGAAAATGACAAGGCACATGTTTTATAATTGTCTCTGACATAAAACACAGAAATGCCTACTATCAGAGCTTCAATATCTCGCCGTTGTTTCCTAAGAATAATAATTGACATTATTTATTGATCCAATATCGCTCCTTTACGCAATAACTGGTGCATAATAATACCAATTCCCTAATATCGCAAGAGGGTCTGCCCCTCTCTTTTATTCTTCTCCTGTACTTCTCTTTCTCCCTATTTCCTTATACTTTCCCTTCCCGAGTACATGCATTGGAGCTATAAACTGGATTGTATCCAGGGGTACTCTTCCTTTCCCCCATATTCCCCACTTCCCTATTCTATTATTATTATTATTATTATGTAGGGTCTATGGTGAAATAATAATACCAATTTCCTAAAATCGCAAGAGGGTCTGCCCCTCTCCTTTATTCTTCTCCTGTACCTCTCTTTCTCCCTATTTCCTTATTCTTTCCCTTCCCGAGCACCTGCCTTGGAGCTATAAACTGGATTGTATCCAGGGGTACTCTTCCTTTCCCCATATTCCCCACTTCCCTATTATTATTATTATTATTATGTAGGGTATATGGTGAAATAATAATACCAATTCCCTAATATCGCAAGAGGGTCTGCCCCTCTCTTTTATTCTTCTCCTGTACTTCTCTTTCTCCCTATTTCCTTAATCTTTCCCATCCCGAGTACCTGCCTTGGAGCTATAAACTGGATTGTATCCAGGGGTTCTCTTCCTTTCCCCATATTCCCCACTTCCCTATTCTTATTATTGCTTGCTTGGTGCACTACCAGACTTAGGTGTGAATTACTCATTTTTTGGTACACGCAGACTATGACAGGGATCATTATGCGGTTCATCAAAATGACCTGGTTTCATTACAGCTTAACTGGCAATTAGTTCTGCTCATTGCCTTCTGTAATCCCGTTAGGATTCCCAGAGTCTCGAGGAAGAATGCGTTGAATTCTTTCGCTCTTTGTCTTACTTTGATTCGTTGCCTTTGATACGCTTTCGACGATAACCTTCACTATTTTCTTATTTTGATTATTTCCTATCTTTAATCTGATCTTTTTACTGCCTTCCCTTTAATTTCCTCAGGTTTTCTTAGTGCTGATATTTTTTTTTTGTTCTCATTTCCCGGCACTTCTTTTTTAATTAATTTCTTTGCTACTCTTTGATATGGTTTTACTCGCTCCCTTCATTTTGGTTCCTTTTGCTCGTCTATGACCTGACTTTCGTAGCATCATTTACCTTTTCATGTATATATATATATATATATATATATATATATATATATATATATATATATAATATATATATATATATATATATATATATATAAGTAGGTGTGACCACACGCATTGAGCCTTATAAATGTATAAATCTATTTTTACACCTCATATTTTCCGTAAACAAACAGAATCGAAAGCTTCTATCTCTATGCTCTTGTATACACCTTTTAGTCTTTTACCTGATTAAAATAATCAAGGTCTATAGAATACAATCATTATTTTTATTTTTATTATTATTATAGAAATAATAATAATAATGATGAAAAAATATAATATTAATAAAAATATTAATAATAATAATAATAATAATAATAATAATAAAAATACTACTACTACTACTACTACTACTACTACTACTACTACCACTAATAATAATAATAATAATGGTAAGGATGTTGAATAATAATAATAATAATAATAATAATAATAATAATAATAATAATAATAACACGAATAATAATAATGATAATAATGTTATTCATAAAAGTTTGTGGGTCATTTTTTTTTATTTCATCTCACATAATTTTCCTCTTTTCAGTTACATACGGTTCTGACCTGAGTTCTTCTTTGTTACAGAATAGCCAATATAGTCTTTCCAGAGTACAAATCTCCCCCTTTATGAAAATGACTTGGACGGTGTGTCGTCAAAGCCCCTATTGTTCGTAAAACCACTTTTTTGTCATTTTCCAACTTTCATGTTTTCTCGGAGCTATTCATACAGACTACGGCGTATAAAATCTTCAGTATTTTTTCCTTTTTTTATTTGATGCTTCAATATATTCCTCTCTCTCTCTCTCTCTCTCTCTCTCTCTCTCTCTCTCTCTCTCAGAGCGCAGATGTGTTTAAGAATAAGCTCGATAAATACCTAAGATGCATCCCAGACCATCCAAGACTGGAAGATGCAAAATACACCGGAAGATGCATTAGCAACTCTCTGGTGGATATACGAGGTGCCTCACACTGAGGGACCTGGGGGAACCCAAACAAAAAATAAGAACGAATAAGAACTCTCTCTCTCTCTCTCTCTCTCTCTCTCTCTCTCTCTCTCATTATTACTACATGATGTTGTAATATGCTGACTCACACCAACGCATATCAGTCTACGGCAACAGCATGGGAAGACTTCCAAACGTGAAATATTCAAATATGTTAAAAAAAAGGGCCTCTCTCTTTCTCAAACCATATTAGATTCCTACTAATATCCGTTCTTATGCAATTCCACGGTTCTATGAATTTCAAACTAAAAGTCTCATCCAAACAAATAATTGAATTAGTATTCATATTTTATTTCCAGTAAAACGATTATATAGAGATTTTTAGCAATTGTTACAGAAATCTCTATAACATAGTCTATACTTCATATAAGAATTAATACATTCAGTGAATTTTGTAAGTAAATAATACCCCCAAACGTCTTAATAGGTTTGCTGAAGTTAATCATCTACGCCCTAGTTTGCAATTTGGTTTTCGTAAAGGCCTTGGAGCATGTGATGCCCTTCTTACAATCTCCAATGTTGTACAGAAATCCCTTGATTGTGGTCAGGAAGTTCCTATGATTGGCCTTGATTTTAGTGCTGCCTTTGACCGTGTTAATCATGAGGACCTTGTTTTCAAACTCAAACACTTGGGAGAGGGTGGGTAGTTTCTTAGCATTATTATTGATTTTTTAAGTACTAGATCTCAAAGAGTTGTTGTTGATGGGCACCATAGTGAGTATAGGAATGTGATATCCGGTGTTCCACAGGGAAGTGTTCTTGGCCCATTACTTTTCATATTATATACACATGACACGTGGTTTGGCCTAGAAAACAAGCTTGTTGCATATGCAGATGATGCTACTCTCTTTGCATCAATTCCAACCCCTGATTGTAGATCTGGGGTTGGTGAATCCCTTAAAAGGGATTTAGCTAAAATCAGTGCATGGTGCAAATTATGGAGTATGAAGTTGAATCCTAACAAAACTCAAAGTATGATTGTAAGTAGGTCAAGGACGGTGGCTCCTCAACATCCGGATCTCAGTATTGATAATTTTTCTTTATATTTGACTCTTATAAAATTCTAGGTGTGATTCTCGACAGCAAATTTACTTTTGAGAAACACATTAGGTCTGTGTCTTCTTCAATTGCACAAAAAATTGGCTTATTGAGAAAGTCTTACAAGATTTTCGGTGATCAATCGATTCTGAAGAAGTGTTTTAATTATTTCATTCTAACTTGTTTTGAGTATTGTTCTCCTGTCTGGTGTTCAGCTGCTGATTCTCATCTTAATTTGTTGGACAGAAACTTACGGTCTATTAAATTTCTTATTCCTGATCTAGATATTAATCTTTGGCACAGTCGTTCAATTAGTTCATTATGCATGTTGCATAATACTTTTCATAACTCTGACCATCCTTTACATTCAGATCTCCCAGGACAATTCTATCCTGTTCGTAATACTAGGCAGGCAGTTAATTCTAATAGCCAGGCCTTCTCCATCATGAGGCTCAATACTACACAGTAGTCTAGAAGTTTTATTCCGGCTGTTACCAAGTTGTGGAATGATCTTCCTAATCGGGTAGTTGAATCAGTAGAACTTCAAAAGTTCAAAGTTGGAGCAAATGTTTTTATGTTGACCAGGCTGCCATGAGTCTTTTTATAGTTTATATATGACATATCTGTTTTTGACGTTGTTAATAGTTTATATAGGACACATCTGTTTTGACGCTGTTACTGTTTTTAGAACGATATATTATTAATTTATTCTAATTTATTTATTTCCATATTTCCTTTCCTCACTGGGCTATATTTCCCTATTAGAGCCCTTGGGCTTAGAGCATCTTGCTTTTCCAACTAGGGTTGTAGCTTGGCTAGTAATAATAATAATAATAATAATAATAATAACAGACAACTAGAAAACCCAATTTTTTCCTATTGGAGCCCTTGGGCTTATAGCATCTTGCTTTTCCAACTAAGGTTGTAACTTAGCTAATAATGATGATAATAATAATAATAATAATAATAATAATAATAATAATAATAATAATAATAATAATAATAATAATAATAATAATAATAATAATAACAGACAACTAGAAAACGATCAGGATCTGAATCGTCGGAAAAGACTGACTTCGCAATCTTGGGCTCACACGAATACAAACAAATGCGTTCTCATTCCCAGAGTCAGGATCCGGATTGCTACTGTGAATCACAAACGACATGAACCCTTAGAAGGAGAAGGTATTGCTAACACTCGCACGATGAGAATATAAATGATTCCTTTAATTAATAATACAGCTGGTTGCCAATCGTTGTCTCCTTCAAAACACCTAAGGATTTAGTTGCTGATTTTATCACCCTCATAAACTAACTGCCTAAGTCATTTTCTCCACTTGTTGGGAAATCAAAAAGAAACCTTCTCATTTCCTAATTCTTTATATCATTGTCTTGAGTTTCAATTCACAAATTTTTAATAGAAGAATTTGTGAATAAGAATTTGTTAATTGAAGCTCACCACAATGATATAAAGAATTAGGAAATGACAAGGTTTTTTTTTATTTCCCAACAAGTGGAGAAAATGACTTAGGCAGTTAGTTTATGAGGGTGACGATATTATGACTCAACCGTAACAGCAACAAATATTATGGATAGCGAACCAACACCTTCAAAGACTTATTGCCATTTAAGATCAAAATTTTACGAGTCTTGTTTTACTGACCTAATCTCTCTCTCTCTCTCTCTCTCTCTCTCTCTCTCTCTCTCTCTCTCTCTCTCTCTCTCTCTTTCCAGACAGACAGACCAGAAAGTACAGTATATGAATTAAACTCGAATCATTAAACTTGCATGTAATTCATACTGAATAAAAAAAAATACGAGAAACAGCGAACAAACCAATTCTCTAACTACTGTTGGTTCTGCTATATTGAAGACTCGCGTAATTACCGGCCAAGGGTTTATAAAAACCCAAGAGTAAGTGCCTCTGTAAAAATTACGCTAAAAGATAATCTGAAAAGATCTCCCGCGCGATACATTAAAAATAAAGCCAAGAGTTAATTTCACGCGTAAAACTACCTTGTGAAATAGATTATCAATCCAAAATCCACAAAAATTATTCTGCAAAAAAAAAAGAAAAAAAAAAAAAAAAAAAATGTCTTATATTTTCTAATAATTAGCTGAATAGAGTATAAACACACCAATTTTGTTTAGAACAGTAGCCTACTCGCCCACAACATTACTATATATATATATATATATATATATATATATATATATATATATATATATATATATATATATATATATATATATATATATATATATATATACATATGTATATATATATATATATATATATATATATATATATATATATATATATATATATATATATACTGTATATATATACTGTATATATATACTGTATATATATATATATGTGTATATATATATATATATATATATATATTCAAATAAGCCATATATATTTTTGATATATTAATGTCTGGATTCTCTTAACGACCTCGGGATCAAAGCCCCAGGCGAAATCACACAAAGACAAGAGCTTGGATTCCCGGCCGGAGCCAAGCTCTTGTCTTTGTGTGATTTCGCCTGGGGCTTTGATCCCGAGGTCGTTAGGAGAATCCAGACATTAATATATCAAAAATATATATGGCTTATTTGAATATGAAAAACACGTAAAAATGTGCAAAATTTATCATATATATATATATAATGTATATATATATATATATATATATATATATATATATATATATATATATATATATATATATATATATATATATATATATAAAACTAAGGAATACGTACATACAACTTGTAATATTTTGTTGTTTATGTCTTTCTAAGAATAAACATAGAAGAAGCATTTCTTAAATGACGATCGACCCACAAGTCACACGCAATGGCAGGAGGTATGCAGTTTGCTATCTAGCTTGAAGACGCCAAGACCTTAATGTCTTATCTTCCTGACGTCAACGACCACAAACTGATTGTAGTTCTCATGTGGTCTGTCAAATGGTTGATCTTGTCAAGCCATAAAATATGAATGGACTTTAATGACAAACTTAAAACAAAGCATCTCTATTAATGTTATGGTTTTGTTAAAATGACCATAACTAGCTTAAAATACACGTTCAAAAAATCGTCAAAATTTTGATGCAAAATTTGAGTGTGTGTGGGACGTTTTGATGTCAAAACGTCCTACACACACTCAAATTTTGTATCAAAATTTTTATATCAAAATTTTGATGCAAAATTTTGACGATTTTTTTGAACGTGTAAGGGCCCCTTAAAGGCAATAAAACTCTTTAAAAAGTAAAAAGAAAAAAAAAAAAAAAATCTATATTTACTCAATATAAAGTTTCTCTGCATCAGACTTTTATTCTTGTACAACAATAAATTGAATATACTGAAAGCTACAATCCACCCAACATGTTCTATTTACTTAATAATAATACCAATTCCCTAATATCGCAAGAGGGTCTGCCCCTCTCTTTTATTCTTCTCCTGTACTTCTCTTTCTCCCTATTTCCTTATTCTTTCCCTTCCCGAGTACCTGCCTTTGAGCTATAAACTGGATTGTATCCAGGGTACTCTTCCTTTCCCCATATTCCCTCATATCGCAAGAGGGTCTGCCCCTCTCTTTTATTCTTTACCTGTGGGCCTACTTCTCTTTCTCCCTATTTCCTTAATCTTTTCCATCCCTTTCCACATATTCCCCACTTCCCTATTATTATCATTGCTTGCTTGTTCTGTTTTAAGTTATCAAATCGTAAGTGAAGCAGCCACAATCTTACTGGATAAACCAACCCCGTATTAATACACTTTCTAAGAAACAATACACTCTCGTATTCGATCGATGTATGTGTTATTCTAGATTAAATCATATATATATATATATATATATATAGAGAGAGAGAGAGAGAGAGAGAGAGAGAGAGAGAGAGAGAGAGAGAGAGAGAGAGAGAGAGAGAGAGAGAGAGAGAGAGAGTACAAATATATCTAATAAGATTTATGAGGCATTACAATAAAGTCTTTCAGTCTGCCTCTGGCTCGACTAGTATAGTCAGTCTCACCAGTCTCGACTACTTGCGCCGTGTCACGAAGCACGAGAACATGATATATCAGATGCATTTCAGTATAATCAGAGCAACCTAACATGATCAATAAGACTGCAGTCTAATTAGCACGAAATCTTCTGTGTCCCACAAAACAAACGCATTGATTTGCAGGATTCCTCCCTCTGCTCTTCCACAGAACACACTCTAAAGAACTTCTCTGTGAAAGCTTTCGTGGGGATTTTCACAGAAGCCTTATATACGTTTTGGAACTCATTTCAAAGGCCCTCAGAGGCAAGCTGGGACTCGCAAAGGTGTCCAATATTGTCTATTTGTAGAAAACGAAATAAGTAATATCAACGATAATCACTGGCAGTCATGTAAAATATATATATATATATATATATATATATATATATATATATATATATATATATATATATATATATATATATATATATATATATATATATATATATATATATATATATATATATCGTTTTGGAACTATTTTCAAGCTAGGACTCGCAAAGGTGTCCAATATTGTCTATTTGCGAAAAACGAAATAAGTAATATCAACGATAATCACTGGCAGTCATGTAAAAAAAAAAAAAAAAAATATATATATATATATATATATATATATATATATATATATATATATATATATATATATATCTACCTATTATCATCAACATTATAATGAGGATTACAAGAGAAAACATTCCTTTAAAACTGGCGTTACTGAGAGAGAGAGAGAGAGAGAGAGAGAGAGAGAGAGAGAGAGAGAGAGAGAGAGAGAGAGAGAGAGAGAGGCCTGAAGCTAGAGGCGTTACGTGTCGTCCTGGGGCATTGTTTTATGGGGACCAATGAAGAGAGAGGCTGGCAACTGACTGACACCGATAACTTTAAAGCCGGAGTTTAATACCTTTGGTTACAATTGTTACTCATTGAAATATATATATATATATATATATATATATATATATATATATACACATGTATGTATATATATATATATATATATATATATATATATATATATATATATATATATGTACATATATATATATATATATATATATATATATGTGTGTGTGTGTGTATATATACTGTATATATATATATATATATATATATATATATATATATATATATATATATGTGTGTGTATATATATATATATATTTGTATATATATATATATATATATATATATATATATATATATATATATATTCAAATAAGCCATTTATATTTTTGATACATTAATGTCTGGATTCTCTTAACGACCTCGGGATCAGAGGCCCAGGCGAAATCACACAAAGACAAGAGCTTGGGTCCGGCTGGGAATCGAACCCTGGTCGGCAAGCTTGTATAGACAGTGACTAAGACACTTGGCCACTGTCTATACAAGCTTGCCGACCAGGGTTCGATTCCCAGCCGGACCCAAGCTCTTGTCTTTGTGTGATTTCGCCTGGGGCTCTGATCCCGAGGTCGTTAAGAGAATCCAGACATTAATGTATCAAAAATATATATGGCTTATTTGAATATATAAAACACGTCTGAATGTGCAAAATTTATCATTATATATATATATATATATATATATATATATATATATATATATATATATATATATATATATATATGCATCATCTATACCAGGTTTATTAGATCATTATTACTATTACCTTTAAGTTAATGTTGTAATATATGGTGTGACATGATCTCCACTATACCCTCCACTCGTGTTCTCGGTGTTACGGTAGAGTTAACTCTAATTTCTAGGCCACGGGAGTTACCAGATCCGTAATGACACTAGCAAACAATCTCCCATTTACATGCTTGTTTTTGTTCGATCTACTTTACGTAGAACATTGAGTCTTCTCTCATATCTTGAAAATCACAGCACAGAGGAAGTCGCTTTAACCTACTGCACTTGGAAAAAGATATATATTTATGATCACTGATTCTCATATTTGAAAAAAAAATCGACGCAAAGAAATGTATTTTCACTGCGTAAGAAGTAGATATCTCCGTGGTACACTAACGTATTAATGGAGAAGAAATGCATTCCTTCAACACACAGGACATTCCCTTTTATGCAAATAATGACATAAAAAGAAAAATATCGACGCAAAGAAATGTATTTTCATTGCGTAAGAAGTAGATATCTCCGTGGTACACTAACGTATGAATGGAGAAGAAATGCATTCCTTCAAAACACAGGACATTCCTTTTTATGCAAATAATGACATAAAAAGAAAAATATCGACGCAAAGAAATGTATTTTTCATTGCGTAAGAAGTAGATATCTCCGTGGTACACAAACGTATTAATGGAGAAGAAATGCATTCCTTCAACACACAGGACATTCCCTTTTATGCAAATAATGACATAAAAGGCATAGAACTTTTAATTTCAAACCGACACACTTGACCGTTCTTTGTATATAGATTTATTATCAGTAGAAGTCGGTTAAGCTCCTTTTATGAAGGCCTGTATATTTCTATATTTCCTTTTAAAGGAGCTGTCAACATTGTCACTGGCTTGATTCTCGTGAATCCAGTGGAAGCACAGTGGATACATTCAATTTACACAAGTATCTTAGAATGATTATATTTTACGTACATGAAGCACCTTAATTCACCCCCTGATTAGGAACTGAAAACCCTAAGACTTAACAGAAGAGACCAATCAATGACAGAGAGAGCGATAGGGAAAGATCCTTTATAAAAAAAAAAAAAAAAAGATAGAATTTCACATGGATAATTGCAGAAAGACCCCACCGGAAAGTCGTTGTTGCTATCACGTTACTCCCAGCTAGCTCTCCCTTCAACAGCCTCTTACGGATGCTGAATTACGATCTCTCTCTCTCTCTCTCTCTCTCTCTCTCTCTCTCTCTCTCTCTCTCTCTCTCTCTCTCTCTCTCTCTCTCTCAATGGAATCACGGTTACGGAATAGAACGGCTACATAACACTTGACTGATGAAGAAGATAATTCACATCATTAAACTAAACTGAACCTCACAATAATAACAATCGTAAATGAAAACATAGTAGGATCCCACCACCAAGCAACTATGTGACTCATTCAGCCTAACTCTCTCTCTCTCTCTCTCTCTCTCTCTCTCTCTCTCTCTCTCTCTCTCTCTCTCTCTCTCTCTCTCTCTCCTAGAGAAATGGAATTTACAAAGGGAGGTATTTTTAAAGGCTCTTGTCTGTACACAAACGCCGAGTTTCGGAGAATGGATTGGCAATGCATTAAGATGGGTACTGTAAACTATGTGCTTATTGTTTATGTGCTTGCATTACATTTTGCTTACAAAATTTGGCCTCTAATGACTACTGCTAAACCTCTGAAATATCGTGTATATGGTACAAGAATCAAATAGGAACCCATTTTTTTTCATCTTTTATAATGTTTCATAATAAAAGATGAAGGAAAATGGGGATTACGATATCAGATATACTATGTACATCAAAAAGTTCGGTCTGTCATGCACATCCATTCTCCTTAACGCATTGTCTACAAAACACACCACATTACTGCTAAAATTACACAGTATATCACAATCAGTTCACCAAACACTGGCCACAATGACCACGTGCTGCTTCTGAAGGAAGCCACAAATCAAGACTTCCGCCAAATGTTTGAGATTTAAAGACCAATAGATTTATGATTATCTATATATATATATATATATATATATATATGTATATATATATATATATATACATATATATATATATATATATATGTGTGTGTGTGTGTGCGTGTTTACATATATATATATATATATATATATATATATATATATATATATACATTCTTCGTGGCTAAGTGGGTTAGTCACTGTCTGTACAAGCTTGCCGACCAGGGTTCGATTCCCGGCCGGAGCCAAGCTCTTGTCTTTGTGTGATTTCGCCTGGGGCTCTGATCCCGAGGTCGTTAAGAGAATCCAGACATTAATGTATCAAAAATATATATGGCTTATTTGAATAGGAAAAACACGTAAAAATGTGCAAAATTTATCATATATATATATATATATATATATATATACATATATATGTGTGTGTGTGTCTGTGTGTACACACAAACTAAAGACACACACACGTTATATTCTCGCAATCTTATGTTTATCTACCTATCAGCTCATTTACCGAAAGAAAGGAAATTATGTAAACACATAAACGAAATCCTACACTAACAAATATCCTGTCATACCGGGGTCATATCAAGTGTCCCATAAGGAACAGTTCTCGGTTCCTTTTATTTGTTATCATAGTCATTGATATTATTGGCGACATGCAAATCTAACTTCTATCTTTATGTGCTGAAGATCCTTGCGTCTACGCTATACTATAGTCCATTTCTTTTAGCGATGCAGATTTGCACCGACTCGCAGCGGTGCCCTTTTAGCTCGGAAAAGTTTCCTGATCGCTGATTGGTTAGAATTATCTTGTCCAACCAATCAGCGATCAGGAAACTTTTCCGAGCTAAAAGGGCACCGCCGCGAGTCGGTGCAAATATGCATCGCTAAAAGAAATGTACTCTTTTAGCTCGGGAAAGTTTCCTGATCGCTGATTGGTTAGAATTATCTTGTCCAACCAATCAGCGATCAGGAAAGTTTTCCGAGCTAAAAGGGCACCGCCGCGAGTCGGTGCAAATATGCATCGCTAAAAGAAATGGACTTTAGACTAACCCAAACACTGTGAAAATCTTCAAAATGAGCTAGACAGCATTGAAATAAGTTAGTCTCTACAAATTTGATCACACGCAGTGAAATAAAAAAATAAAATCACTGTCTACGAGCTCAAGATAGAGACGATTTGCGAAACCTAACCGAGACCCTTTGCGTCAATAGGCGTGGGAGGAGATGATGATGATTTTCATCCAAATAGTTTATAGTTTATAGTTTATTTATGACATATTTGTTTTTGATGTTGTTAATAGTTTATATGTGACATGTCTGTTTTGACGTTGTTACTTTTTTTAGAATGATTTATTGTTAATTTGTTCTCTTCATTTATTTATTTCCTTATTTCCTTTCCTCACTGGGCTATTTTTCCCTGGTGGAGCCCCTGGGCTTATAGCATCTTGCTTTTCCAACTAGGGTTGTAGCTTGGATAGTAATAATAATAATAATAATAATAATAATAATAATAATAATAATAATAATAATAATAATAATATCCCATTTTGAGGAAGCGCACGGTAAAAGGTTTAGTCGTTATTATATCTAATGACATAATATTTCATACTTATTGATAAAATCATATCAAAATGACCTGGATACTCAGCATGGATACTAAAAACTCTCAAAAAGAGCTATCAACAACGTGGATAAGGAACGAGTGATTTCAATAGACCAATTGTAATCTTATCATACGCAGTGAAATGAAGGACCTAAAGGGAGCAACTGAATTTAAGAACTAAAGACATTACGTTTCACAAGATCATATGATTTGGAAGATGCTACAATCAAAGAATTGTATAAGTTATAATGAAAATGTTTCGTTAGATGATTAATATGGACCCGCCCGAGAAGTAGTTCACTCGACTTCAGTGGAGGGTTGGATTTAAACCCAAAACAAGTAACAAGTAAGTTTATTCTTACTATTCTTACTGATTCTTACTATTAAGTCTTGGATTGTGCCATACCATCTGTACCATGGTCTTTCACTGTCTTGGGGTAGAGTTCTCTTGCTTGAGGGTACACTCAGGCACACTGTTCTATCTTATTTATCTTCCTTTTGTTTTTTTGTAAAGTGTTTATAGTTCATAAATGAAAAATTGTATTTCAATGTTGTTATTATTAATAACTTCACTTGTAGTCTCCTCATTTCCTTTCCTCACTAAGCTATTTTCCCTTTTGGATAACTAGATCAACATTAGGAAGTGCTTCGTAGCTCCGCATTAAAATAATAACAGGTGAACACAATGAAACCACCACACCTGCAAAATCAAAGAGGTCTTGGATGCAAACTTGCCCAGAAGACGTTTGCTTATCAATTTCACTACAATCGTATGAATAGCGCTCTGTGGACCATGCCCCATTTATTCTACTTCATAACCAAAGAGTGATCGCTCGTCAATTACTACTAGCTTTCTATGAAAATCTCTCTTTTCCACCAATTATATCAGCGACCCCAGTAGGGGGCCCAAGTCTAAAGGGGCCCATACACGTTCAAAAAAGCGTCAAAATTTTGATGCAAAATTTGAGTGTGTGTAGGACGTTTGTTGTCAAAATTTTGCTTCAAATCTTTTTTTGACATCAAAACGTCCTACACACACTCAAATTTTGCATAAAAATTTTGATATCAAAATTTTGATGCAAAGTTTTGACGCATTTTTTTTTTTTAACGTGTATGGACCAACAATATTGTTTTAAATCAGCACCGCAGTTGGGGGGCCCAAAACTTAGTCGATAGACACCTTGTATTCATTTCCGAAAGTATGGACCAACAAGATTGTTTCAAATCAGCGATCCCAGTAGGGGGCCCAAGTCTAGGTCAATATGACACCTTGCATACAGTCCCGAAAGTAAAGGACAACAATATTGCTTTAAATGACTAAGAAAACAAAAAATCCTTTGACTGGGAGATCCCCATCCAAGAGGGGTGGAAACCAATCTGCAGGAATACCTACAGTTCAAATCTCTTCTGTGCACTGTAACCTCTACAACCATAACAAACGTTCGTTTGTATTATGGAGAGAGAGAGAGAGAGAGAGAGAGAGAGAGAGAGAGAGAGAGAGAGAGAGAGATGATGGCAAATTATATTTTCAATCATTCTCGTTTAAAAACACGTTAAAATAGCGTTGCAGTATCAAAAGTCAATGACACCAACATAAATAACTTATAAAACTATACATATATCAAACATATTAAGACCATGATAAATTTCATATCTAATGAATAGAAAATCTACAATTAGCATAATAAAAATAACTAACTAGCTAATCCTGCTATTTTGAGAATAGATAAAAATAGCTTATGAATACGAGAACTGGTTTCAATGAAGCTGCTCCAATGCGTACTGTACCATGCAAGACTTCACAAACGTTGCATGTGTCTTATAACACCAAATGCTTCAGTGAGTGTTATGAAAAGACCTTTTCCACACTTACTCAAGTGAAGAGGACTGAACCAAAGATATGTCATTAAATACCTGAGGTCAACGGCCATACAACGATATTTCGAAACCCTCTAAGGACGTAAATCTAACTTTCGAAATCATGTAACGAATCTATAAATATAACTCAAACCAACCAGATAGGTGTTAGTTTCAAAGCCATTTGCGTCAGTGAATTTATAAAGACCATAAATTACATGGATGTTGGTTTAACTCGCAATGATTTCAACCCGACAACTGATCCTTGAGTTTCTCGAGCGTTAAAGATTCAGTTAGCGGCTTGCTAGGCCTGTCCTAACCTATTGCTGAATATACTGTCAGCACCTATGTTGAACAAGATTGAGAAGGGACAGCTGAGATGGCTGGGACATTTAATGAGAATGGATGGAAATAGAATTGCAAGGAAGAGATGGGACTGGACGCCTGGTGGGAGGAGATCAAGAGGTAGATCACGTAAACGCTGGAGGGATGGAATTGAAGAGATTCTGACAAAGAACAACATGCCAACAGTTGAACAGCTGAGAAGAGAGGGAATTTTTGAAAACAGAATTGAGTGGAGAAGACAACTGATTCCACTGACAGGCTGAAAGCCTACCTGGGAGTGGAAGTGAAGTGAAGTGAAGTGATTTCAACCCAATTTCCTAAAGAAACAATGAAGCAAAAATTAATGTCAAAGTCATAAATATCGATATCCAAAAAGCTGCGAATAAAACTGAAAATAATCCCTAATAAACACAGCTATCCTTATAAGTGGATTATTATGATACATGAATTACCAAACAAGCTATTAGTGTATAGATATTAATAGAAATGGAATACTTGGCCGGGAGGTTTCATATAAATAACGTCCACGAAAACTCAAATAAATATCACTTAATAACAAAAAAAAGATGTGACGGCAAGGAAAGAAGTGTTGAAACTAAACAAAAGTCGACAATGTCCAATGCTGTGTGCACTTTCTCGTGGACATGTATACGTGTGTACTATACAAGCAGTGTTGCCACATTTTTTATTAAAAAATCTTCATATTTACTGTAAATAATCTGAATAAATCTGTATATTGTAAAATTAATCTGTATAGAAAATCTGAGGAATTGGTAGGTTATATTTTAGGGTATGTTACTAGAAATAACACGTAATTTAGAGTAAATCAATTGGCTGAAAGAAAGATGAAAAAGAAAAAAGGAGATTTCCTGTTTATTAATGTCAAAAGAATTGAAATTTGGATTATTTTTATAAGGGAAATGTATTGTCTCCTAAAAATCTGCACATTTTGCTTTTTTTTTTTTAAGAAAAACCTAAAAATCTTAATCATGCTGAAAAACCTGTATATTTAAGATTAATCTGTATAATCTTGTTCTCTAGGCTTGGATAGTGCCAAAGCCTTTGTACCATGGTCTTCCACTGTCTTGGGTTAGAGTTCTCTTGCTTGAGGGTACACTCGGGCACACTATTATATTTAATTTCTCTTCCTGTTGTTTTGTTTAAGTTTTTATAGTTTATATAGGAAATATTTATTTTAATGTTGTTACTGTTCTTAATATTTTATTTTTCCTTGTTTCCTTTCCTCACTGGGCTATTTTCCCTGTTGGAGCCCCCGTGGCTTATAGCATCTTGCTTTTCCAACTAGGGTTGTATGTGGCAACACTGTAATACAAGCTCTGCTCAGGGAGTGCCACCCTGCCTCCACTGCGGATTAAGTAACGGTGCCATCCTCAATGATGCAATACCCTGGTGGAGCGATTCACATCTGCATTGACACTAAAGAGCAGAGTTGCCAGTTTGGCCTTTTTCAGGCCAAAAAAACTTAAATTTGGCCTTTTCTAAAAAAAAAATAGTTGACCGTTAGTAATATGAAAAAAGGCGGTTCTTAAATACTATATATTTGGCCTTTTTCTACTAATGGGTTGGCCTTTTAAAGCTTCTATTGATTAGAAGTTGGCCTTTTCTCATTTAGAAAACCTGGTAACTCTGCTAAAGAGCCCATCTAAGTAGGGAGAACGGTCTGAGAAGGGAAGTGTCCGCCATGCTTATAGGATGCAGAGAAGTGAGTCATAACTGTAAAAAAAAGTGATAGGATTAAATAAAAAAAAGCAAAGGATGAACTTTTATGTCGAGCCAAAGACTGTTGGTGGGAACCTGAATATAAATGAACGGATTTACGATGTAATAATGACTAACGCACATAACATAAATGACAAATACAATGTAATATAACTAAGGGGGACAAAAAAACCAGGATTTCAGTGAAAGTTGATAGCATTATTGAGGAAGGGGGCACAGCAGTGTTATACGCTGGGAGATGAAGAGAAAAATGTTTATTCTAGCTGATACGGAATATGAGTAGAAGAAGAATGATGGCAAGTAGCTAGCAAATCATGGTAGGGAATAGTTTGGAAAGTTAAGTATTAGTAAGAGTAATGTAAAGTGCGGTTTAGCCACAGTTTTATTTAGACGAAGATTATTTTTTCTTAATATGATCTTAACGTTATAGCATAGTATAATAATGATATGGTTATCAACTAATAGTCCATGCTTGCGTACGAAAGACAAGCGATGAAAAATTCAAAAGTGACAGGACATCTATTGCTTTTAAATCTATGAAAAGCTAGTAGTGGAAGAATTTAAACATCATCAAACTATCGAAGTACTACAAAGAAACAAATAACAATTGCATTAAGATTACTTTATAAGTTAACTTAACCACGTTTCAATAATAATTAAAGAGATTAAAAGCAACAAATACTTGGCAAAAGCAAACAAGAAGTATTGAACATTCCAAGCACACAACTTTGCGCAACCTAACAAAAACATCCCAAACGAGAGCAACAGTTAGGGCAAATAAACCCAGCGCAATTCATAGTATCTGTGCGAGAAAGGATATGCATCTGTATCGTTACAAAACTATTATATAAGCACATTTTGCCGTATATTTTTTTTTTAAATTGCTCTAACAGCCTTAATTTTTGTCATAGAGAGGTCAGGTTGGTCTCATTCTCTTGGAAAATGCCTGAATTATCTCCAAAAATATTATATAAGCACATTTTGCAGTATATTTTTTTTTAAATTGCTCTAACATCCTAAATTTTTGTCATAGAGAGGCCAGGTTGGTCTCATTCTCTTGGAAAATGCCTGAATTATCTCCAAAAATATTATATAAGCACATTTTGCATTATATTTTTTTTTTAAATTACGCCAACAGCCTTAATTTTTGTCATAGAGAGGTCAGGTTGGTCTCATTCGCTTGGAAAATGCCTGAATTGTCTCAAAAAATTATCAAAAATATGAAAAAAAATTATTGCATTATTTTTGCAAGGACGTACCGGTACGTCCATGGGGGTAAAGGGATGGCTTTTGTGAAACGTACCAGTACGTCCTTTTGGGGTAAAAGGGTTAAGTGGAGTCAAAGGAAACAGTGGATATTTCTCTCGTTTTCTTAATTTTTTTTTTAATGAGGTTGTAAGTCAAGTCTATATTAAATGAGGTAGTATGTTAAGACTTTTTGTAATATTTGCTTCGAACCCCATTGTAATTTCTAACATGGCGGCGATCTACCACAGTAACAGTAGCCAAACAAATATAGTATATATTATTTATTATATATATATATATATATATATATATATATATATATATATATATATATATATAATATATATATATTATATAGGGATACATACATATATGTTTGTGTTTATTATATACTTTATATATATTTATATATATATACATATACATATATATATTATATATATATATATATATATTATATAGGGATACATACATATATGTTTGTGTTTATTATATACTTTATATATATTTATATATATGTATACATATATATATATATATATATATATATATATATATATATATATATATATATATATATATATATGTGTGTGTGTGTGTGTATGAGTATGAAAACATGCCAAAGCTCAAAAGGGTTATAAAGGGGGATAACACATCCAGTAGTATCTAAAGGGTGAACTATGAATTTTAGCTTTGACTATAATACAGACACATTCTCATTACATGGCAAATAGCTACAGAGAACTGAAAATGAAAAAAAGGAAAAAAAAAATGACGACGGCAGAAGAAGAAGAAAGCAACAAACGCGCTTTAGAAAAAACCGGGTCTGGCCTCAATTGAGCCCTTCGCCAGGGTTGCCAGGTTGGCCTTTTTTCAGGTCAAAAAACATCAAATTTGGCTTTTTTTAATTTGGTTGGCCTTTAGTAATATCATGAAAAAAAAAGGTGGGCTTTAAAATACTATATTTTTGGCCTTTTTCTGCTAATGGGTTGTGATTTTAAGGCTACGATTGATTATGCAGTTGGCCTTTTCTTACTTAGAAAAACTGGCAACCCTGCCCTTCGCCACGAACAGAACGTGACAGTACGGGATTTTGTAGGTGATTACGGACAGTCTCATTTGACAGTAATCGATACCGTAAGAGCTTTTAGGTCAGGTCACTCACGAATTAGTGCGATATTCACGTCTGAATTTCAGGCGACCTTGCAGGTATGTCTTCTTCATATCTATTATTATTATTATTATCAGTAGAACTTCAGAAGTTCAAAGTTGGAGCAAATGCTTTTTTGTTGACCAGGCGGACATGAGTCTTTTTATAGTTTAATTATGACATATTTGTTTTTGATGTTGTTAATAGTTTATATATGACCTGTCTGTTTTGACGTTGTTACTTTATTTAGAATGATTTATTGTTAATTTGTTCTCTTCATTTATTTATTTCCTTATTTCCTTTCCTCACTGGGCTATTTTTCCCTGTTGGAGCCCCTGGGCTTATAGCATCTAGCTTTTCCAACTAGGGTTGTAGATGGGTTGTAGCTTGGATAGTAATAATAATAATAATAATAATAATAATAATAATACTATCCAAGCTACAACCCTAGTTGGAAAAGCAAGATGCTATAAGCCCAGGGGCTCCAATAGGGAAAAATAGCCCAGTGAGGAAAGGAAATAAGGAAATAAATAAATGAGAACAAATTAACAATAAATCATTCTAAAAAAAGTAACAACGTCAAAACAGACATGTCATATATAATCTATTAACAACATCAAAAACAAATATGTCATAAATAAACTATAAAAAAGACTACAGTAGACAGAGAGACTGAAGTATTGTGACAACGGTTGCATTTATTGTGAAATTGAAAACTAAATCTTTTGAATATATTCATGGCATTATTCTGAAACGAAAGAAAGTTTTTGTACTAGAAGGCGGTAAACAGATTTTTACTGATTGAGATATTGACCACAAATAAACAGAATGAGATTTCGACACTAATACTTGTGACGGGCCGAGAGAAGGTTGTGACTCAAAGGCAGGAAGCAATCAACTGAGTAACTTTATTAAAGAACACTCTCCTTTATATACAAAACCTCAAGGCAACAGGAAATTTCATGTTCGAAAAACAGACAATGTTACAGAGGAAAAACGCAGACATGTTTATTCTGGTTCTTTTTAGTGCGAGGGAAGAGAGCTGATACAAGCATAATATATACAAAATAACTTATGTACGATCGTGTGACACACGGTTGGTACATACTTCATTAAACACTGAATAAGTAACCACGAATTGCTGAGTAGCTATAAACAGTCACATCCTGGTCACTTGGAAGAACCAACTAGTAATACAGAACAATTTAACATTTCGTAGACTTCAGCATAATAGCTGATGGATGCAGTAAAAAAAAAAAAAATCATAAATTGACCATAACCTAAACATATGAATAAAAATTTTCGTCTACTTCTACTATTTTGCCTTTATATTTTCCTACTTTTAGAACAAACTCCGAATTCAAAGGTTAATACTTTTAAGAGTGAAAACCAAAATCGTATTCAAAACTTTTTATAGACAAATCAAAACTATCTTTTTTATAAATAATTGGTGAAATAAAGACTCTCTTTGCTATTTACCCAAAGCAAACCAAAACTCTTCACTCATTACACCCAAGAAATACTGCAAATGAGATCTAACAACTGGATTAAAAATATAGATTGGTCACAAATAGTAAATTTGGTGAAAGGGCTTTTAGCTACTGTGCGCCTAGAGATTATAATAAACTGCCGACTGAAATGAAGGACCTAAAGGGAGTAATTGAATTTAAGAAGAAACTAAAGACATTACTTTTCACAAGATCATATGATTTGGAAGATGCTACAATCAAAGAATTGTATAAGTTATAATGAAAATGTTTCGTTAGATGATTAATATGGACCCGCCCGAGAAGTAGTTCACTCGACTTCAGTGGAGGGTTGGATTTAAACCCATAACAAGTAAACAAGTAAGTTTCGGTTGCAGGCGAATAGATATCTCAGAAACTAGAATCAAATGGAAGATTCAGGCCAGCAAATCATCTACCCACCAGAAGTCTAATAACTCACCCACTCACCCACCCTTCCCAACGGCACAGGCCAACCCACACCCTTGATGCAACTGTTGCCAAGGCACACTGACATCTTTTTGTGAATACTGGAAACTGGAAACTGGAAACCACACTTGAGACTATACCAAGCTACCTCAAGGTAAACGCTGTCAGATTATAGAAAATATATACAATGTGGGAGGGTGGGCTGTGGCACCCTAGCAGTACCACCTGAACTCGGTTGAGTCCCTTGTTAGGCTGGAGGAACGTAGAGAGTAGAGGTCCCCTTTTTTGTTTTGTTTCATTTGTTGATGTCGGCTACCCCCCAAAATTGGGGGAAGTGCCTTGGTATATGTATGTATGTATATACAATGTATTCGACAACGACTACGTAAGTATAAAAATAAAGCTCCCATATGACAATTTTATGATTTGGTCCTAAGATGCATGTTTTTTTTTTTTCTCATTATCAAGGATGAAGTTAAAAGTCAAAAGAAAATCTAGCTAACACGAAGGAACGAAATAAAAAGAGTGGAGAAAAAACAAGAACCGGAAACACACAAACACACACACATATACATATATATATATATATATATATATATATATATATATATATATATATATATGTCTGTGTGTATGTATATATACTGTATATATATATGTGTATATATACATGTATATGTATATATATATATATATATATATGTATATATATATATATATATATATATATATATATATATATTATACAATTTCTTTTGTCTTTTGACTTGGCATAGATTTCATATTGACAGTATTCCTGAACTTGGTATCTTCAATGGATCATTTTTATTCCTAGTTTAAAGGAATCTTTTGACAGAGTACAAGATTATAACTAGTGATCATGTAAGGCAAAAGTAACAAAAAATTTATACTCCAGTAATTCAAACACAGGATAATGCTGTAGCCTCAATCAAACCTAACACCCAAAACTACAAAGCTCAACTTTGACCTAAACATGTCCACAAAAAAACAGAAAAAAGTCTGGGGTTATAGAGGGTGAAGCAGGCACTCCAGGTGGGGAGCCAGAAGCTGGGGAACACTGGGGACCTTTGAGGAATATTCGAGTCTAAGGTGAGGACGAAGCCAAGGGACGAAGGCCACACGGAGGATTAGTGTTAAGCCTTTAAAGGGACAGTGGCCAGAAGCTGGAGAACACTGGGGACCTTTGAGGAATTTTCGAGTCTAAGGTGAGGACGAAGCCAAGGGACGAAGGC
>NC_090725.1:75974159-75979159 GCF_036898095.1 Palaemon carinicauda
ATAATTGAGAATATATCAGTGCAATAAGTAGAGGAATCTAATTAAAAGAACTGTAAATATTGTGATTGTAAAGAATATGTAATTTAACTTTTTAATAAAAAGATAAAAAAAAAATTAAAAGAACGCTCAGCACAACAAAATTCTTCCATGCCTTTACAAGACAAAGAGTCCTCTTCACAACATTGCACTAGCAAGTAAATAATTGAAGGTTACAACAAACTTTCAAATGAACTAATATTATAGGAATGATTTTAAACTCGTTTAACCCTTTCACCCCCAAAGGACGTACCGGTACGTTCTTGCAAAACACTGTTAATTACATATTTTACATATTTTTTGATAATTTTTTGAGATACTTCAGGCATTTTCCAAAAGAATGAGACCAACCTGACCTCTCTAGGATAAAAATTAAGCCTGTCAGAGCAATTTAAAAAAAAATATATAGCAAAATGTGCTCGAAATTTAACCTTATGGTGGGGGTAAATTAAACACAAAATGAGAAATACTCCCCAAACTTACCGATGGAAAATTACATTAAACATACTCAAAATAAACGATACGTACAGCAAGCGAGAGTTCCTTTATAACTGTACTAAATACAGAAATATTTTAAGTATAGTCCCAATATTTCACAACTATTCCGAATGAAAACCTGATAAGCAAACATAAAACAAGTCTTTTTTTTATCTTTTTATTAAAAAGTTAAATTACATATTCTCTACAATCACAATATTTACAGTATAATCACATTTAATTGCATTTTTCTATAAACAAATCCATCTAATTTAACAATTTACAACATCACACATCTTGATTTTAATTTTTAGTCACTCAAAAACAATAATTTATATACTTTTTGGTGAACGTTTTATTCATTCTTTCTTTATAAAACAAGTCGGTAGATTCAAACGGTCGAACAAACTGCTTTTTTGAAGACAAGAATATTTTACGAAAATAACCTTGAACTAAAATAACATCAAGGCAAACTGGAAATGCAACTATTGGAGAAAAAAAAAGAAAAAAAAAGAATCAGAGAAAGATCAAAGCAAATGGATGAATGAAAACTCGACGAATAAAACGACAAAGATGAAGGAAGATTTCGACGAGAGACGCCATGACAGCTAGTCTCCTCCAAGTTGCCAGATTTGTGATGCCCAAATTAATAAAGCTCATATTTCCGTTCCAAGGAAGCATATACCTTTGAATCTCTCTCTCTCTCTCTCTCTCTCTCTCTCTCTCTCTCTCTCTCTCTCTCTCTCTCTCTCTGTACGTCATCAATAGTGATGAGTGCTTTTTTCATCAAATACCCACCCCGAGAACTCTGGACTTCGTGATGCTTGTTCTTAACAAAATACAAAACATGCTCTCTCTCTCTCTCTCTCTCTCTCTCTCTCTCTCTCTCTCTCTCTCTCTCTCTCTCTCTCTCTCTCTCTCTCTCTCTCTCTCTCTTCAAAAGAAGGGCAGGTTGTTGAACTTCAATTCAAGGATGTTTGGAGTTGAAGGAGTACTTGAACCAAAGGCGGAGGTCTTTTGGACTACGTTTTTTCTTCGCTTCTTTTTCGTTTGTAAGAAGTTTAATTTGAGCATAAAACTTCATTCCCCCAATAATGCATTTTACTGGAGGTCATATAGATAAAATAGTGCTATAAACACAAATAAACAACACAGGCTTATCAATTATACGCACGAATCCCGATACAAAATTTAGCTCCGTAGGCTAACTGAGAAATTTCTGGGATACCCTGTAAATAATCAAGCCAATTTATTCAATAACAAAGATTTCTGGGATACCCTGTAAATAATCAAGTCAATTTATTCAATAATAAAGAATATCGACATTGAATTAAACTACAAACAAGTAAAAAGAGGAAGTATCAAAATGTTAAAGTTTCAACAACAAATAGCGGTATTAATAACAACTAACAACAACAATATTTATCAAAAGGTTGAACAGTTTTCTATCGAAATAATGTGAACCTATTCCAGCCTTATAAGAAAATGTAATCTATACTCGTAAAGGGCTTTTATATAAGTGATCTTCCTCCAAAGATCAAATTCCACCTATTCATAACATTCAGTAATATTATACAACTGTTATCATTAACAACCTCCCATGAACGCTTGATTTCATTTAATAACACAATTCTCAAAGAGATAAAAAGAAGAAATTGTCTTGCTAGCCTTATGTAAAAGTACGCAAAATACCTAAAGTATATGTTAGTGAAAATTTTCAATACTACAGAAAAATACTAAATATATATATATATATATATATATATATATATATATATATATATATATATATATATGTATATACGTGTGTGTGTATGAACACAAAATTTACATGTATCCGTTCACGTGACCCATATATATATATATATATATATATATATATATATATATATATATACATAAATATATATATATATATATATATATATATATATACATATATACATTTATATATAAACTAAAAATAATAAGGTAATTAAAATGGCAAGTGTGATTTTACAATAAATGTTTATAAGATTCGCTTATTCTAAGAACCTGACTTTTAAGAGTGTTTTACATTACAGGCTACAGTTGAAATTTCTGTAAAAACTGAGATGATCAATAACAAGATCCAAATTTTACAAAATACACAATAATATATATATATATATATATATATATATATATATATATAAATATATATATATATATATATATATATAAATATATATATATATTTCTACCTCATACTTGGGATCGAACGCTAGCCCCTTCTAATGAAAGGCCAGGTCGAAACCAACCATGCCACGAGAGCCCGTAAAAGGAAATCCGAACCTGACACTAATCTAGCTGTCCGAGGATTTACCTGGCGAGACATCAGTCTTCTTACCAGCGAGTTTTACCCGATTTCCCCGGGCCACCACGTGACACAATTGGTAGTAATTCATTCAAATTACCCCTAATGAGTCAATATGGATAAATATCAACACAACATCGTGTTCAAATCGAAATAAATTTCTACCTCATACTTGGGATCGAACGCTAGCCCCTTCTAATGATTTCGACCTGGCCTTTCATTAGAAGGGGCTAGCGTTCGATCCCAAGTATGAGGTAGAAATTTATTTCTATTTGAACACGATGTTGTGTTGATATTTATCCATATATATATATATATATATATATATATATATATATATATATATATATATATATATATATATATATATATATATATATTATATATATATATATATATATATATATATATATATATATATATATATATATATATAAAATATTACTGGGGGTAACTTTAACATTGAGACAAGAAATAGAAGCAAGGTTACTCAAATTAAGTTCTATCTATTCATCTGAATAAAATAGTTCAGTTTAACAAATCCTTTAAATGAATTGTGGACAGTTGATGACAACCACATTTGATGAGCGAAGGCGTAAAACATTTGAAATAACATTCCACTGGAAACAGGTAGAAAAAAAAAAGTTAGACTGTTGTATATTAGTAAGAAAAGTAATTGAAAAAAAGGAAATGATTTAAGAGTCATTAGATGACAGAGAAGGACTTGATGTTAAATATCATTATGTGGTTACAAAATTAATAATCCTATGAGATGAAATACAGAAAACTGTTGCCATCATATGATGGAGAACAGACAGGGAATGGAAAATATATTATCGCGAAAATGTAAGCAGATTACATTCAGATTACAGTTAGCAATAATATTACAAGTTGCAACACCCAGGAAATAAATATACTTGCATTGCCGCAATGTAGAATGTAGAATGAGAGAGGAAACGAAATAACAGAGTGTCGTATACAGTAGAGCGAGAAAAGAAGGGAGTGAAAAGTAGGCGGAATGCTGCGTGTTCTGTCAGGAGGTAATAAAGATCAGATGATCTAGCAGTTTGGGGCGTAGCGACGGAGTTGCTCGTCACGAGCCTGACCGTGCTGCTAGCCTGCTCTTACAGTAGGCGTTACTGGTCTGGGGTAGTCGGTTACAGCCTCACACTTGAGAGAAAGTATCCCTCCTTTAACGCTAAATTAAGAAATATAAAAAATCAGGCAATTTTAGTAATGATAGATATAAAAAGAACCCACATTTCTTTTCGACCATCTGAGAGAAAGTATCCCTCCTTCAACGCTAAATTAAGAAAATATAAAAAATCAGGCAATTTTAGTAATGATAGATATAAACAACCTAAATTTCTTTTTGTCCATCAATCTATGTAGCAAAAAACAGAATTTCAACGCCAAATTAAAAAAAAATATATAAAAAATCAAGGGAATTTTAGTAAGGATAGAGATATAAACAGAACCCACATTTCTTTTCGTCCATCAATCTATAGAGCAACAAACAGAATCGAATAGATAAACATCAGATAGAAAAAGAATAAAATTAAAAAAAAAATATAAATATAAAAAAATCAGGCAATTTTAGTAATGATAGAGATATAAACAGAACCCACATTTCTTTTCGTCCATCAATCTATATAGCAACAAACAGAATTGAATAGATAAACATCAGATAGACAAAGAATTAAATTATAAAAACAATATATAAAAAATCAGGCAATTTTAGTAATGATAAAGATATAAACAGAACTCATGATTCTTTTTCGTGTATCATTCTCTATAGCAACAAACAGAATTGATTAAGTAAATATCAGATTGATATAGAATACTAGCCACACGTACGAAGGCAATTTTAGTAATGATAGAGATATAAACAGAACCCATATTTCTTTTCGTCCATCAATCTATATAGCAACAAACAGAATCGAATAGATAAACATCAGATAGAGAAAGAATTCTATCCACACGTACGAAAAAACTTGTCTACGTTCACTGCCTCAGGCATAAATGCCAGGCCAGTCGAAAGAAAAATGACCTGAAGGTCCAAAGTGAAAGAGAAAATCTGATAGTGTGACAAAAGCTTTACCAATGAATTTCGACAATTTAAGATTTAATTTCGTGCAACGGCAATATTACG
>NC_090725.1:75984159-75994159 GCF_036898095.1 Palaemon carinicauda
GGGGGAATAACACGTAGAGCGTTTGTATTCTAATAATAACAAGATTTCAAAAAAGAAAAAAAAATTATATCATTTCACTTGACATAAAAATATTACAACTACTAAAAATGGGGGAATAACACGTAGAGCGTTTGTATTCTAATAATAACAAGATTTCAAAAAAAAAAAAAAAATTATATCATTTCACTTGACATAAAAATATTACAACTACTAAAAATGGGGGAATAACACGTAGAGCATTTGTATTCTAATAATAACAAGATTTCAAAAAACAAATTATATCATTTCACTTGACATAAAAATATTACAACTACTAAAAATGGGGGAATAACACGTAGAGCGTTTGTATTCTAATAATAACAAGATTTCAAAAAAAAAAAAAAATTATATCATTTCACTTGACAAAAATATTACAAATACTAAAAATGGGGGAATAACACGTAGAGCGTTTGTATTCTAATAATAACAAGATTTAGAAAAAAAAAATTATATCATTTCACTTGAGATAAAAATATTACAACTACTAAAAATGGGGGAATAACACGTAGAGCGTTTGTATTCTAATAATAACAAGATTTAAAAAAAAAAAAATTATATCATTTCACTTGACATAAAAATATTACAACTACTAAAAATGGGGGAATAACACGTAGAGCGTTTGTATTCTAATAATAACAAGATTTAAAAAAAAAAAAAATCATATTTCACTTGAGATAAAAACACTACAACTACTAAAAATGGGGGAATAACACGTAGATCGTTTGTATTCTAATAATAACAAGATTTCAAAAAAAAAAAAATTACATCATTTCACTTGACATAAAAATATTACAACTAAAAATGGGGGAATAACACGTAGAGCGTTTGTATTCTAATATTAACAAGATTTCAAAAAAAAAATATAACATTTCACTTGACATAAAAATATTACAACTACTAAAAAAGGGGGAATAACACGTAGAGCCTTTGTATTCTAATAATAACAAGATTTAAAAAAAAAATAAAAAATTATATCATTTCACTTGCCATAAAAATACTACAACAACTAAAAATGGAGGAATAACACGTAGAGCGTTTGTATTCTAATAATAACAAGATTTCAAAAAAAAAATTATATAATTTCACTTGACATAAAAATACTACAACTAAAAATGGGGGAATAACACGTAGAGCGTTTGTATTCTAATAATAACAAGATTTAAAAAAAAAAATTATATCATTTCACTTGACATAAAAATATTACAACTACTAAAAAAGGGGGAATAACACATAGAGCGTTTGTATTCTAATAACAAGATTTAAAAAAAAAAAATTATATCATTTCACTTGACATAAAAATATTACAACTACTAAAAAAGGGGGAATAACACATAGAGCGTTTGTATTCTAACAATAACAAGATTTAAAAAAAAAAATTATATCATTTCACTTGACATAAAAATATTACAACAACTAAAAAAGGGGGAATAACACGTAGAGAGTTTGTATTCTAATAATAACAAGATTTCAAAAAAAAAAAAAATTATATCATTTCACTTGACATAAAAATATAACAACTACTAAAAATGGGGGAATAACACGTAGAGCGTTTGTATTTAAAAAATAACAAGATTTCAAAAAAAAAAAAAAAAATATATAATTTCACTTGACATAAAAATACTACAACAACTAAAAATGGGGGAATAACACGTAGAGCGTTTGTATTCTAATAATAACGATTTAAAAAGAAAAATATCAAACCGTTAAGAGAACAATGGGTGTTTGAACACCTCCAATGACTAGACATTTACGAGAAGTGCTACTAAAAATCAAGCTCTCTTCCTTGAACCCATCGTAACCTTTTCGAAGAATCTCGAGCAGTGGTGTTATTTACCCTTCAAGAGGCAACGGAGAATTTCATTCTACTTGTTTAGATACTATTGGTAACTAAATTGACAACAATACGACTTGATGGGTGGCGAGAAAATCTATTGTAATTATGTAAAATAATACACCAAAATATCGAGATTTCAATAAATCTTGTCTTTTTTTATAATGACTCTAGCCTAAAAACATTCATAATTATAAGGAAACTGATATCAACATATTCCATAAATTCTAAAAATTATAAGCAATGCGAGCTCATGAAGATAATATAGCAAAAATCGTTATTGCAAAGAAGTTTGGAGGTACGATAAGAGGGGAGAGAGGAACTGGAGAAGCATTGAGGATGAGAATTCGAGGAAACGATCACAGTGGGGTACCAAGAAGGTTTCCGAATCACCACTTGCGAGAAGTTGCTCAGTTTTCTTATTGATGTTTTTATGGCTGCAAGGTTTGGGTGGATGGATGGAGTAAAGAAAGCTCTGGGTGATAGGCGGATAGATGTGAGAGAGGCAAGAGAATGCTAGAAATAGGAATGAATGGCGAGCGATTGTGACGCAGTTCCGGTAGGCCCTGCTGCTTCCTACGATGCCTTAGATGACCGCGGAGGTAGCAGCAGTAGGGGATTCAGCAATATGAAGCTTCATCTGTGGTGGATAATGTGGGAGGGTGGGCTGTGGCACCCTAGCAGTACCACCTGAACTCGGTTGAGTCCCTTGTTAGGCTGGAGGAACGTAGAGAGTAGAGGTCCCCTTTTTTGTTTTGTTTCATTTGTTGATGTCGGCTACCCCCCAAAATTGGGGGAAGTGCCTTGTTATATGTATGTATGTATGTATGGCTGCAATAGTATGTTCCTCTTTCTAAGGCGCGCCTAATCCATTTCTTCCTGACCGTGCTTGTCAAAATATGCTCAAAGTAAACATAGACATTTTTTTTTATCTTTCATTATAAAAATACAATTACATCTTAGCAATCTACATTATATACGTAATTATTCTTTACAAAATACTGATATGAACTACATTGTTTTACATAGTTATAAATCAGCTCAATACAAATTAAATCAATTAATAAATATATAATATGCAATAGATTTTATTGTACAAACGTTCTTAACTTATAATTATGTTAGATATTTAAGTAATTATCATCAATATACTCTTTTGTAAATCTCTTATTTAATTCTTTTTTTAAAGTATTTCTTATTAAATTTTTTGTTTTTAACATTCTATTTCTTATGAATATAAGTAAACATAGAAATTTATCTACTAATGGCAATGTTCATGATAACAATAACAAATGCATTCGAGAATGCAAACCACAGGCAAGACTGATATGCTATTGAGCAACAATTCGTAACTGGTAATTTTATCTATTACAATTTTATGAGAACAATTGTGGACATATTTTCCGCTTGACAGCTCATCATAATCATCAACAGTGCTTTGCAAGCCCACATACAGTAGTTCACGTTGAAGCAGGATAAATATTCGCATATATTTTCGTAGTCTTACTATAGCAATCAGGACCCATAGATCTATGGGTCCTGATAGCAATCCCTTTTCAAGGTAAGCTTTGAACTCTTGAGACGATGCGTAAACTTGAAGGAAACTGAGACCTATATAGCAATTTATTATTACTACTATCCAAGCTACAACCCTAGTTGGAAAAGCAAGATGCTATAAGCCCAGGGGCCTCAATAGGGAAAAATAGCCCAGTGAGGAAAGGAAATAAGGAAATAGATAAATGAAGAGAATAAATTAACAATATATCATTCTAAAAGCAGTAACAACGTCAAAACCGATATATCCTCTATAAACTATTAACAACGTCAAAAACAAATATGTCATATATAAACTAAAAAAAAGACTCATGTCCGCCTGGTCAACAAAAAAGCATTTGCTCCAACTTTGAACTTTTGAAGTTCTACTGATTCAACGACCCGATTAGGAAGATCATTCCACAACTCGGTAACAGCTGGAATAAAACTTTCTAGAGTACTGCGTAGTATTGCTCCTCATGCTGGAGAAGGCCATTATTCTCTCCTCCCGGAAAGACGGAAGTTATCAAGCATGTTGCCAACTCTTGTCGGTTTCGATGGAGCCAATACATATTGTAGTTAAGATAAAAGTAGGTTAGCAAAACATTTGCAAAATTGCATCACTTCCGAGAATGTCATAAAACAATTAAAAATGTGATGGCAACGATCAAAGATCTCATATCTCAAAATCTAGGTTACTTGAAGTCCAAAATATCATCATAAATGTAAGCGCTCAACCACAGAAGGCATATTTACCTAATATATCATATGCAACTTCTTTATCATCAGCATATACTGTACCTATACTATTCTAATATCACCGTAGCTAGTGAGACTTCTTTCTGATTATATATATATTTATATATGTATATATATATATATATATATATATATATATATATATATATATATATATATAAACACATATATATATAAATATATATATACATAAATATATATATATATATATATATATATATATATATATATATATATATATATACATATATATATAAATATATATATATATATATAAATATATATATATATATACATATATATAAATATATATATATATATAAATATATATATATATATATATACATATATATACATATATATAAATATATATATATATATATATATATATATATATATATATATATATAAATATATATATATATATATATATTATATATATATATATTTATATATATAAATATATATATATATATATATATATATATATATATATATATATATATATATATATTTATATATATAAATATATATATATATATATATTTATTTATATATATATATATATTTATATATATACATATATATATATATATACACACACACACACACACACATATATATATATATATATATATATATATATATATATATATATATATATATATATATACATATATACAAACCCAACTAGTAATTAAAAAAGGCACTAGAAAAATCAAATGTTTTCGATGCAGATACGCAAAGACAATAGAGTATTCGACCCACCCCACTAAAGATAAGAAGGTAGATAAAAAAAAAAAAGATAAGAATAGTAATAAATAACAGAGGAGAGAAGGAATTCCTAAACTCGTAATCGAGTGAAGTGAGGCAATACAACGTCAATTAGATTCACAAAAAAAAAGAAAAAAATTTGTTACGGTAATTATTTCTACAATAACACGACCTTGATACGATGCAAATTAAACCAAAACAAAGCCACTTAACCGTATTTGAAATGAAACGTCATCCATTTATGGGGATGGATACAATCAAAACAGAAGTAAAAACAAGTTAATCTAAACTCCGTCAACCGAAACATGATATGAAAAATAGTCTTTGGGTTTCTGATAAGGTTAGAGTTCTCTTGCTTGAGGGTACACTCGGGCACACTTCTATCTAGTATCTCTTCCTCTTGTTTTGTTAAAAAAAAAATTATAGTTTTTATAGGAAATATTTATTTTAATGTTGTTACTATACTTAAAATATTTTTTATTTCCTTTCCTCACTGGGCTATTTTCCCTGTTGGAGCCCCTGGGCGTATAGCATCCTGCTTTTCCAACTAGGTTTGTAGCTTAGCATTTAATAATAATAATACTAATCCTAAAATCTGTGTAGAAGAGTTTTCCATAACGGTAAATTAACAGCTCATACTTAGTGAAGGAAATGGAGACTTTACGCACGCGCACACGTGCGTACTAGTGTGTGTGTGTGTGTGTGAAACGACACCCATTTTGCCTCATAATCAACAATTTCCTCTTCTCTCGATTTCCTTTTCATAGATAACAGAGAAGTTCAGTGATTGTTGAATGACCATAAGAATCATCATTTCAGCCCTTGATTTGGACTCCCTCTCTGTCCCTTCCTCACTGGGCTATTTTTCCCTGTTGGAGCCCCTGGGCTTATAGCATCTTGCTTTTCTCTCGATTTCCTTTTCATAGATAACAGAGAAGTTCAGTGATTGTTGAATGAACATAAGTGAACATAAGAATCATCATTTCATCCGTTGATTTGGACTCCCTCTCTGTCCCTTCCTTACTGGGCTATTTTTCCCTGTTGGAGCCCCTGGGCTTATAGCATCTTGCTTTTCCAACTAGGGTTGTAGCTTGGATAATAATAATAATAATAATAATAATAAGCCTCCTTCTCTCTTGAATTTCTTTCTTTACTTTAGTCGCAGGTGTGACAGTCCAATCCTTATGTCCTAGTTAAGGACGAGGGCTGTGCAGATGTGCGAAAAACCTATCGATTACCAACACAGAATGGAAGAGAGGAGACTGCTGCTGCGAGGCAAAGTGGGTAGTGATGCGTGAGTGTGGGAGGGGTAGGTGGAGATTCCTCTCATGGGCCACAATACTTCAAAAGGTCTATTGTTATGCGTTCGTTGTTACCAGATTTAGTGTGAACGAAATACATTCCTTTCCTCGAGAGGATACAATCCGTCGACCTCATGGATGACGTTGCCAATCTGAAGAGTAGATCATCCGCTGCTCTCAGTTCGCAGACTTGTGATGAGGACTTCAGGTGGAGACGAACGGGGCCCTAATGAGCTATTACATTTAACTATGTACACCTGGTGTTGTGAGTTACTATGGTAACGACGATCACAGTACGGTACCAACGGAAACCGGAAGAGCAACAGCATGACCACTTTGCACGAATTGGACACCCCTTTTCCCACATCACTCATATCTCGGCGCCTCCGAAAACCGGAACTACTCATGCTCGTTGGGTTCTCCTTCCTAAACCCCCCCCCCCCCCCTCCATCGTTCATCGATCGAAAACACATTATTATTATTATTGTTATCATTATTATTATTATTATTATTATTATTATTATTATTATCATTATTATTACTTGCTAAGCTACAACCCTAGTTGGAAAAGCAAAGTGCTATAAGCCCAGAGGCCCCAATAGGGAAAATAGCCCAGTGAGGAAAGGAAACAAGGAAAAATAATATATTTTATGAACAATGACATTTAAATAAATATTTCCTATATAAACTATGAAAACTTTAACTAAACAAGAGGAAGAGAAACGAGATAGAATAGTCTACCCGAGTGTACCCTCAAGCAAGAGTTGAAAGGAGTTGAAAGAAGATATCTATTTTCCTATACGATTGCAAAAACACATATCAAGTGTCATTTAATATAACACAGGCAGTAGTTGTAATATGAACAATTATATTGCATAATACTAGAAATACAACAGCTGAAGCGGAAGCGGCTTGGATCAAATTTTGTATTGGATTATATTTAACGCATATCTGTACACATAGCTAATATTCATCTGAAATAGCCTTGAAGACGTGATTGGATTGCCACGTGCGCTGACAGACAGACACACACACCCATATATATACATACATATATATATATATATATATATATATATATATATATATATATATATATACTGTATATATAATATATATACATATATATACTATATAGTGTATATATATATATATATATATATATATATATATATATATATATATATATATATTATGTAAAATGTCCATTACCGATGAAAAGGAACGCATATATAAAAACACACGTGTTATGCAAACACTTGCGCCTTACTGCATATTGCTAAATTATCCGGTCACATTTCACAAGATCAATCACCCAATTAATTCAAGTCCTTCAGTGTCATCTCTCAAAAATCCTCCGAAGGAGGAAAGTTGAAAGGAGTTGAAAGTTTTCATAGTTTATATAGGAAATATTTATTTAAATGTCATTGTTCATAAAATATATTATTTTTCCTTGTTTCCTTTCTTCACTAGGCTATTTTCCTCTTTCTGCCTCCAACAATGTCTCGGTAATATTAATGAAAATACGGTCAATCAGCTCTTACCTCGAGATCTAAGACAAATGAGGAAGATCAACCGGAAGGATTATAGTAAAAAAAAATCTTAATGGTATTCCAAAAACAATAATTTCTATGGTGGGTCACCTTTTTGAACTTTATACAACACCTGGCTTACTCTCCCCTCTGACCTAAAATACACACTGTTCTATCTAGTTTCTCTTCCTCTTGTTTTGTTAAAAGTTTTTATAGTCTATATAGAAAATATTTATTTTAATGTTATAACTGTTCTTTAAATATTTAATTTTTCCTTGTTTCCTTTCCTCACTGGGCTATTTTCCCTGTTGGGGCCCCTGGGCTTAGAGCATCCTGCTTTTCCAACTAGGGTTGTAGCTTAGTATTTAATAATAATAATAATAATAATAATAATAATAATAATAATAATAATAATATGTTTTTTGACAAAACTCACTTTAGCGCTGAACTAAATCTAATATGATCTCATAAATTTTGATTTATATATCTAGGTCTTTAAGAAAACACATAATCTACGGGTAAAATAATTGTAAAGCTAAAACGAAGAATTATATTTTAGAGGAAATGAAAACTTACTCGAAAGAAAGTGTCGAACCACGAAATATATTGTATGATAAAACACAGAAAATAATACCTGAATGAAGTATAATGGTTATCAATTATATTCCATTGTTTCTACATACGAAATTATTGGTTTTTCATCAGGGCTAAAATATTGTACAGTATGGTCAACCAGGGTTGCCAGTTTGGCATTTTTCAGACCTAAAAAAAATCAAATTTGGCCTTTTTGGAAAAATTGGTTAGCCTTAAGCAATATAAAAAAAAGGCGGACCTTAAATACTATATATTTGGCCTTTTTCTACTAATGCGTTGACCTTTTAAAGCTTCTGTTGACTAGAAGTTGGCCTTTTCTCATTTAAAAAACCTGGCAACCCTGTGGTCAACAGTTGGTCAGTTTGAGGTAATTGGCACTGCAACTTTAACCCGAGGGCTGTGTTTGTCGTGCCATGATAAATGCAACATTTACGAATAGATTCTACGGTATGTTTGGTTCCTTTCTTTTCTTTAAAAGTGTTCACCAAAAGCAATCTCATTACTTTTTGTTTGCTGATAAGTATGTCATCATCATTGTTAAGCATTAATTCTATTGTGATTTTGTTACCCAGACCTTAGAACTCTGTGTCAACCTGCTAATTGATGTTTATAATATATCACTGATATTATTGCATATCTCATCTTTTTTTTTTTTACCGATGTCAAAAGTGTAAGATCACTGTACCCTTATTGTAACTCGGTATATGGCTTTTGCTGAAATAAAGATTATTATTATTATTATTATTATTATTATTATTATTATTATTATTATTATTATTATTATTATTATTATTATCATTATTATTAGTCTTTAAAAAAAAAACAGCGTGTTTCCTGGGCTTAACAAAAGATGCGGCTGATATACTATTCTATAGTGAGTACATTGAGAAGCTGAAATAGATAAGATCAAGGAAGGCGGAGAGGAGATGGCTCCTTTATGATTACTCGAGGATTAGGCTAGTTGTGAAGAAATTGCTCTATATCACTTTGATAAACCGCTTCAATAACACGATAAGCTAAATTCAAAATAAAGGTTCAGGGAAATATTTCCATTATTGGAAAGACGATAGTTTAACAGTAGGGAAAAAAGGAAAAGAAATAATAGTTTAACAGTAGGGAAAAAAAGGAAAAGAAATAATAGTTTAACAGTAGGGAAAAAAGGAAAAGAAATAATAGTTTAACAGTAGGGAAAAAAAGGAAAAGAAATAATAGTTTAACAGTAGGGAAAAAAGGAAAAGAAATAATAGTTTAACAGTAGGGAAAAAAAGGAAAAGAAATAATAGTTTAACAGTAGGGAAAAAAGGAAAAAAAATAATAGTTTAACAGTAGGGAAAAAAAGGAAAAGAAATAATAGTTTAACAGTAGGGAAAAAAAGGAAAAGAAATAATAGTTTAACAGTAGGGAAAAAAAGGAAAAGAAATAATAGTTTAACAGTAGGGAAAAAAAGGAAAAGAAATAATAGTTTAACAGTAGGGAAAAAAGGAAAAGAAATAATAGTTTAACAGTAGGGAAAAAAAGGAAAAGAAATAATAGTTTAACAGTAGGGAAAAAAAGGAAAAGAAATAATAGTTTAACAGTAGGGAAAAAAGGAAAAGAAATAATAGTTTAACAGTAGGGAAAAAAGGAAAAGAAATAAT
>NC_090725.1:76009776-76019776 GCF_036898095.1 Palaemon carinicauda
ATTATCGTATCTGTTTCGTAATGCTGTAAAATCACAGCTGATAAATATTACTGATATAGATTGTTTTGTACCCTCGTCTACCTCAAGTTGTTGGGTTCTTCAAGTTTTAGGTTTTTCTCTTTTTTTAAGAAATATATTCACGGAATTTTTCGTTAAAAGTTTTGGTTCGTTTGAAAAAGTGTGATCATAAAGGGAAGTGGAAGAGGCCCATGTATAGACTCAAGGGAGGGAAATAGATTTAAAGTACAATTATATAAGTGCAATGGGCTATGGGACGTATAAATGGTTATATTTTAGATTCGCTTAACTGTTATTATTATTATTATTATTATTATTATTATTATTATTATTATTATTATTATTATTATTATTATTATTAGCTAAGCTACAGCCCAAGTTGGAAAAGCAGGATGCTATAAGCCCGAGGGCTCCAACAGGGAAAAATAGCCCAGTGAGAAACAGTAATAAGGAAATAGATAAACTATATGAGAAGTAATGAAGAAAAATCTTGACTATCGAATGGCGAAAAGCCTTAGTATGGGGAGGGGGGGAGGAGGAGGAGGAGGAGGAGGAGGAGGAGGAGGAGGAGGAGGAGGAGGGGGGGGGGGGAGGTACACAGATCCCTACTTCATTTGGGAAGCCATTTGCTGTGTAGTACAGAAGGTCGTAGTCATTAACATGATTGAAAAGGTGTGAGAGAGAGAGAGAGAGAGAGAGAGAGAGAGAGAGGAGAGAGAGAGAGAGCGCTAACGTTAATACATTATTCAGAAACTCAGGATATTTTCGTAATCTCAGGGTTAGTTTGAGGGTATATTACATTACATCAGGGTTGTAGTGCTCTCCCATGGAACGGTATAGCGTACCTTGTTTAATGATGTTTAATTATTATCGTAAATCTGAAACTACAAATTACTATAGAAAAAAAAACGAATTAGATAATATCTCTCTCTCTCTCTCTCTCTCTCTCTCTCTCTCTCTCTCCAATTATTGTGAATTTTATGTCAATAATTTATATTGCTATGTAACAGAATAACCATTTTATAATGGAATAAAGGTTTTTGACTTTGACTCTCTCTCTCTCTCTCTCTCTCTCTCTCTCTCTCTCCAATCATTGTGAATTTTATGTAAATAGTTTATATTGTTATGTAACAGAATAACCATTTTATAATGGAATAAAGGTTTTTGACTGACTTTGACTCTCTCTCTCTCTCTCTCTCTCTCTCTCTCTCTCTCTCTTTCCAATTATTGTGAATTTTATGTAAATAATTTATATTGCTATGTAACAGAATAACCATTTTATAATGGAATAAAGGTTTTTGACTGACTTTGACTCTCTCTCTCTCTCTCTCTCTCTCTCTCTCTGTGTTGTATTAGCATAATGGTATTCACACCTTGCACCCACCATCGCATCTACAGCTGCTAACTATTTCCCTTTCAGCCCTACCTCAACCTTCACCGTCTTTCCGATCATTCATCGCTGTGTAATAGATTGCTCGGAGAGAAAAGTATAATATAAAACGCCATTTTGTATTGTTTTTTCGTGTAAGTACTTGCGGTGATCGGATGCTTAAATCCTGCCGCAAACGAAAGTAAACTTATTTATTTATTTATTTATTTATTTATTTATTTATTTTTTTATTTTTTTTTTTGTAATTAGCTTTATGTATTTAAAACTTGGTTCCCTATATAGTTTCACTTGTATTCTTATTTTCACCAATTTTTTTTTTTTTTTATTAAGGGGTGAGTAGACTAGAATTTTTAGTTTAGTGAAAATTAGCAAGGGAAGGCTTTGATATTGGCAATTCTTTATGAATAGGGCTACTTGGGTTTATATTCTTTAGTGATAGGCCGAAAATTAATGAACCTTACCGGACCAATTAAGACGCTTTTCAGTAGGGACTTGGATACGTTTTTTTTTTTTTTTTTTTTTTTTTTGCTGTGTATCTCGTATAATTACGAAAATTATTAAGGTATCATTGACGTGGTAAAATATGTAAAGTTTATTTTTTCTGATGTTCCTCCTGAATATTTTATTAGTTTTTTTTCAACTTTTAATTTATTATATGCAATTTTTATTTGGTGTTGTAGTTCATCATATCATTATAATTATTACTATTAATTTTTTTTTCTTTTTTTTTTTTTACTGTGAAGTGCATACGTATCATACGCTCATTGTTTGTAATGGTGTTTTTTTTTTTTTTTTTTTTTTTTTTTTTTACTGTCATTGTTTGTAATGGTATGACATTGGATCGTCTCATCTTCTGGCTATGAAAACCCACCCATCATCAAATGATTACGATGAAGGTTAACTTTCACTTTCTCACCTTTTTTTCTAGGCTTATATTCCCTTTGTCTTCTTCCATATATCGCATTCTTTAAATCTTACTCCCTCCCATGTTCCCTCCCTCTACACCATCTCTTCTCCTATAGCGCTCTTTATCGTTTTGTTCCTTCCTTCACCTTTGACATCTCGCTCTTCCGTTTTTAAACCTTTCATAATTGGTCTGGTTAATCTTACAAATTACTCTCTCTTTTAGCCTCTACCTTACAGTCACATTCATTTCTTTATCTTCTTACTTTCTTTCTACCTGATCACGATTTATTTTTAATTCTTTTATTTTTTTTGTTTTTGGAGTTCCTTATTTCTTCCCATCTAACCACTTTGGATATTTTCCTTGTTTCGTGATTGTTGTACACATTTTAATTCATTTCTTCATCTTGTTAGTTGTATCGCTCTTACTTTCTTTCTCCCTGACTTCACTTTTTTTTTTTTTTTTTTTTTTTTGCGTTCCCTATTCCTTCTCATCTAACCACTTTGTATATTTTCCTTGTTTCGTGATTGCTGTACACATTTTAATTCTTGCTAAGTTTTTTTAGCCTATTCGCTTGCTCTATGTTCTATGCGCCCTTTGCTTCTTGCTTCTCCAAGCTTTTTTTTTTTTCTTCCAACTAATTTTCCTGTGATTCTTTTCCTTTTTTTTTCTTCCAACTAATTTTCCTGTGATTCTTTTCCTTTTTTTTTCTTCCAACTAATTTTCCTGTGATTCTTTTCCTTTTTTTTTCTTCCAACGAATTTTCCTGTGATTCTTATCCTTTTTTTTTCTTCCAACTAATTTTCCTGTGATTCTTTTCCTTTTTTTTTCTTCCAACTAATTTTCCTGTGATTCTTTTCCTTTTTTTTCTTCCAACTAATTTTCCTGTGATTCTTTTCCTTTTTTTTCTTCCAACTAATTTTCCTGTGATTCTTTTCCTTTTTTTTTCTTCCAACTAATTTTCCTGTGATTCTTTTCCTTTTTTTTTCTTCCAACTAATTTTCCTGTGATTCTTTTCCTTTTTTTTTTTCTTCCAACTAATTTTCCTGTGATTCTTTTCCTTTTTTTTCTTCCAACTAATTTTCCTGTGATTCTTTTCCTTTTTTTTCTTCCAACTAATTTTCTTGTGATTCTTTTCCTTTTTTTTCTTCCAACTAATTTTCCTGTGATTCCTCTCCTTTTTTTTTTCCAACTAATTTTCCTGTGATTCTTTTCCTTTTTTTTTCTTCCAACTAATTTTCCCTGTGATTCTTTTCCTTTTTTTTTCTTCCAACTAATTTTCCTGTGATTCTTTTCCTTTTTTTTCTTCCAACTAATTTTCCTGTGATTCTTTTCCTTTTTTTTTCTTCCAACTAATTTTCCTGTGATTCTTTTCCTTTTTTTTCTTCCAACTAATTTTCCTGTGATTCTTTTCCTTTTTTTTTTCTTCCAACTAATTTTCCTGTGATTCTTTTCCTTTTTTTTTTCTTCCAACTAATTTTCCTGTGATTCTTTTCCTTTTTTTTTCTTCCAACTAATTTTCCTGTGATTCTTTTCCTTTTTTTTCTTCCAACTAATTTTCCTGTGATTCTTTTCCTTTTTTTTTTCTTCCAACTAATTTTCCTGTGATTCTTTTCCTTTTTTTTTCTTCCAACTAATTTTCCTGTGATTCTTTTCCTTTTTTTTCTTCCAACTAATTTTCCTGTGATTCTTTTCCTTTTTTTTCTTCCAACTAATTTTCCTGTGATTCTTTTCCTTTTTTTTTTCTTCCAACTAATTTTCATGTGATTCTTTTCCTTTTTTTTTCTTCCAACTAATTTTCCTGTGATTCTTTTCCTTTTTTTTTTCTTCCAACTAATTTTCCTGTGATTCTTTTCCTTTTTTTTTTCTTCCAACTAATTTTCCTGTGATTCCTCCCATTCCTTCATATTTTCCACATCTTCTGAGCATTATGATTGCCTCCGGCGACTGCAGGAGTTATCGTCAGTGGCACGCTCACCGTGGACTTCGATAAATATTATTAGCCCACGGCATGTGGCTCCAGCTCTTCCAGTTAATCAACCTGGAAAAAGGTGGATCTTTGTTTTGGGTCTTTATTGTTGCCTTTATTGTCTTCTTCTTCTTCTTCTTCTTTTTTTTTTTTTTTTTTTTTTTTTTTTTTTTCCGAGGGTCCGTTTCTTGACCTTAATCATGTCACTGGCGTAGAATGTTTATTTGTCCTGCTTTATTCCTATTCTTGTCAGTGTTTTATTTTGGTCGTATTTGTTTTTAAGTAGGAATAGGGTTCGTATTAATTGCATTCTTTTGACATATTTTCTATAGTAGTTTAATAATGATGGTTGTATTTGAATTTACTTGTTATGCATAGCAGATGAATTTTTTTATCGGTTAAAAGCATACACAATCACACACATATATAGGCTATACGCAAAAGCCACACACACACACACACACACATATATATATATATATATATATATATGTTCAGTATATATTGTGTGGAGCTAAAATTCTTGCCCTAAAAATACTTCCTTAGAGCCGGAAGGTAACAATATCTGGCGTCAATCCCTCAACGGGGGAAGTATGTATGTACCTAAATCGTAGTAAATATAGGTTGTTAATTTTTCCGAAGATCATTAGATTTCATAATATGTCATTTTACGCTAATTAAAGGTATTTTAAATTTCGTACTACTACTGCTATTGCTATCAGTTATGTATCCCTGCCTTCTGTGTTATGACGTTATAGTCCATTTCATTTAGCGATGTAGATTTGCACCGACTCGCAGTGGTGCCCTTTTAGCTCGGAAAAGTTTCCTGATCGCTGATTGGTTGGACGAGATAATTCTAACCAATCAGCGACCAGGAAACTTTTCCAAGCTAAAAGGGCACCGCTGCGAGTCGGTGCAAATATGCCTCGATAAAAGAAATGGACTATAGTAGTATTAATTCACAGATTATCGAAATGCTAATGTGGCTTCTTATTAGCCTTTTGAGGTGTCAAATAATCTTCTCCTTTTCAGACATAGATTACAGCATGAGATTTTTTTCTCCCATAGCCGAGGTCTTTTGACCTAAAATTAAGATGATTTTCTGTCCTTGATCAATATAAGGATGGCCACAATGGCATTTAGAACGCCATGATTGCCAGAAGCAGATTATTTTTTATGTATCACTGAGAAGTTAGACCTTAGATAAGTCAGAATGTGCAAGTTTCAGAAAGATTTTAGATTTTACCAATAGTTAAACCATTCATTAATTTCTACATATTCCTGTATATGGACGTTTTTACTGGTGAGAAGCATTGCCTCGAGGTTAACAAAAGACGAAAGAATATATTTACATAATGGAATTGAATATTTTACTCTTTTTTTTTTGCTGTCTGAAGGTTTAGTTTTAAACAATCGAACGGGATTGTTCAAGAATGTTATAATTGAATCTTTAGGCTTACATGAGCTTCTCATACGAGTCTCGGTTTTAATTTCTCTCATGTTTCAAACCATTGAACCTTGGATGTAGGATCTCAAGTTTCTTCCCTCGATGTACTTAACCTCCTCCCCACGCTCCATCCTGAAGGCTTTCGTCGAATGGAAGGTGCTCAAGGACGGAGGAAGGAATGGTACACTTACGACAAAGGCAGTGTAGGATACCATATGGCAGCTTGTTATTCAAATGCTAAAATTATTGACATTAAACATTATCTTTGTAGTCATTATGATTATTATTGTTATGCTATGTTATCTTCAAAGGAAATTGACAGCTAATGTAAAATGTATAACACACACACACACACACACACACACGCAAATATGCACTCACTAATATCAATAATTGGCAAATCTTATACATATGATTCAGTGTTTGCTTTCAAAAACCTAAAATTAGATGCTGGTCTAGGCATCCGGACTCCATGATCCTTGAACCAAAACTTCACAATAAAAGACTTGAACGTCATTTCTTTTGAAGTGTTGTAGGCCGACTCTGGTTACAAGGCCTTTACGGGAAGGGATCTTTTTGGAAGAGAGAGAGAGAGAGAGAGAGAGAGAGAGAGAGAGAGAGGGTGGGAGTGGGGGGCGTATTATTGCTTTGTCGGCAAGTACCCCGGTTGCTTCTTTGGGAACAAGTGTCTGTGCCCCGGGGCAGGTAACTCGATGCCCGTTGAGTTCCCTCGTATCACATGGGCTCATGAGCAAGAACATACTATAAAAGAATGTGGAATTAAAAGAATGGTGATGATAATAGTGATAAGCGTCATAGTAATTGTGGCAAAAGTATTTTTCTTTTATTTATATTTTAGCGTTTTAGTTATAAATATTTTTTTATTTATAACCTATGGATGTGTTAACCTTGTAACCTTATTTAATCTGCATCTTATTAAAACGTCAACGAGAACGGAGAAAGATTAACATATTTTGCCGGGGGAATCGGTTGGTTCCTCACTCCTCTGGAACTTTTTTTTTGTCTTTTTATTAAAAAGTTAAATTACATATTCTTTACAATCACAATATTTACAGTATAATCACATTTAATTGCGTTTTTCTAGAAACAAATCCATCTAATTTAACAATTTACAACATCACACATCTTGATTTTAATTTTTAGTCACTCAAAAACAATAATTTATGTACTTTTTGTTGAACATTTTATTCATTCTTTCTTTATAGGGTGTTATTTTATACGTCAAGAAATGGGAAAAGATAACAGTAACTAAAAGAAGAAGAAAACTCGTCGAAAGTATTACTTAAACGAGAGCAACCTCTAAGACAGCATCTATCTCCGAGCGTCGTTCGAGGACGTTTTATCTTCTCTTAACTTTTGTCCCTCATTATAGATGTAAATATGCAAATGAGTACGTTTGTGGTAGCATATACCTTCCTTATATGAACACCATAAACCAAGTTAAACTTGTAAACACACTCGTGAATCATAAACACGATTATAAATATCCTCACTGGAGGCTTTGCTTCAATACCCGTGCAAAAGAGGTTATTGCATCATTACCCTCAATATTTGTTATTATTTAAAACCAAAAGCTATTAGGTATATATGAAATATAAGTACGGAAAGAAATGAGAGTAAAAATTTGAAGAGAATGGAAACCCCCTGGCAAGAAAGCCTGACGAATTGGTAGGAGAAGAGATTGAACTTAGATCTTGAGGAAGTAAAAGCTAAAATAACTTGTATTAATTAGCGTTTTTTTTTCTATGCAGTTAGATTAGGATGGGTTAGACTCTAAAGCCTTTTCAGAATATTATTACGTCGATCTATCATTCCTCACAAAGTTACAAGAATGGTTTTTTATGTGTCCAACATATGACATAATTTCAATTTGAAGTGTTATACTGTATTCTGTGTTGTACAATGAATTTATTCCATTTCAACCCTTAAGCATTTCTGTTTCGGTTGCGTGTTCATTTAGGATTAAGGTCCTGATTTAATAAGAATTCTATGAAACGTTTATTAGTCATCTCTGCTTTTATTAGAGAATAATCTGTTCTTCAAGTATTGCCTTCCTGGGAAACTGTGTTAAGTAAAAGTTATTTTTCCTCCATATGGAATTCGATTTGCTAAACACTTTATGACTGCACTTGGGAAATCTGGAGTAGTTCACTGACATAATATGAATGTATTGTAATCACTGTAGTATTCCGTATTGTACATGTATGCAACTATTACGTGCTATGAATGTAGATATAATTAATATCTCACATTCCTTGTGAATGGATAAATGTCCCGTGTCGTTCATAGTTCATTTGCTCAGCCAGTAGACACCACACAGTTAAACACAATATAAACACCATCCAGGAACTGTTGTACGATGTTGCAATTGTTCAAGACTACAGGAACATTTTATAACGTTAGTCACATCCCATATTTTTGCAAATTGGAGATTACCATTCTAATCTCATACGCTAACAGTAATCGCAATAATAGTAAGCATATCATCTAGGGAATATATCACATTCTACTGATAAAAAAAAACATCATACGCAATAGACACTAGTAAAAAATCTTGCATGAATATTGAAAAATAACCATTCACATATTGAAAAAAAAAAATTCCTAATGCCATTCCTCATTGATTTCTCGTGGGTAATGATCCACCTGACCTGTCATGTGACCCAACTGTTCATGGCCTTAGGTCTTGTGACTGGAGAACTAAAAAATTTATATTCCAGAATTATAACATGATAGTTACTATTTTATTATGTTATCCAAAGCACAGTGTATTTTAGGACGTGCTACACACAGGTTATATTAAATATATAATGTGAATAAAAGAAATTGTACAGTTTTGGAGAGATTCCTCTGCTGAGGGACAATCAGTATCTACCAAATGATAGACACCAGAAGACTTTCCTTAAGAACAGTAAAACATGTAGGCTAAGATATAACCAGGAAGCATACAACGAGATTTTTGCAATACCTAACAAATGCATACCACTTTATTTTGACCTAACACAGTCGGCTTGAAAACAACCTATAGTCCATTTCTTTTATCGAGGCAGATTTGCACCGACTCGCAGCGGTGCCCTTTTAGCTCGGAAAAGTTCCCTGATCGCTGATTGGTTAGAATTATCTCGTCCAACCAATCAGCGATCAGGAAACTTTTCCGAGCTAAAGGGCACCGCTGCGAGTCGGTGCCCTTTTAGCTCGGAAAAGTTTCCTGATCGCTGATTGGTTAGAATTATCTCGTCCAACTAATCAGCGATCAGGAAACTTTTCCGAGCTAAAAGGGCACCGCTGCGAGTCGGTGCAAATCTGCATCGCTAAAAGAAATTGACTATAGTAGAAATACCAGTGACTCCTTCAGATCCTCCTTTTCAAGCGGATCTTCAAGGAGAGTCTCCCTGAGGAATTTCAACCCAAGAAGATAAATTCTGAAGAGTTGATGGATAAACAAAGATATGTTAGAATGAATTTCATGGGCAATATGTGTTACGTCACGAAAATTATGCTGAAAGTTGTTAGTAAAGGTCAAAAGATGAAAAGGATAAAATAATGAGAAAGTAACATAAGATATATATAATGTATAAATATTATTTTCCTGTGTTTATACACACATACAAACACACACATATATATATATATATATATATATATGTATATATTCATATATATATATATATATATATATGTATATATTCATATATATATATATATATATACAACGGAAAACCTGGGAGGAAGCACCAGTCCGTGCAAATCATAATGTTGTCAAACAACATCCAAACATTTCCTTACACTACAGCGATGATATATCCCAGGTTCGTTCGTAATGTTCAATTTACGTAGTTCTTACTTGTCGCAGAAAAGCAGTGAAGAAGAAATAGGGCTTGCAATAGCAGATATTCTTTCAAACCTGAATATCCCCATGGAATGGAAAGACACAAAGACGGGAGACATCGAGATCTCTGTTGAAAAATATATATTTTTTCGTGTTAATGTGACATTTCCTCAGTTTTAAACTATCCATCCGATCATCCCATTGTCTTTTATAACTGTCTGTTCATACTAGAGAGCATGTTGTTGCCATATACCGTGTACTGCTTAATCAAACAACGACTATTAAAACTTTTCCAAAATGTAAACGTGAAGAGAGAGAGAGAGAGAGAGAGAGAGAGAGAGAGAGAGAGAGAATTTACACAGACACGAGAAGCTACTTCCGCCAAAGAAGTTGCATGTATGCTGGCAGATAAACCGCTTTGT
>NC_090725.1:76024776-76029776 GCF_036898095.1 Palaemon carinicauda
TTGTATATAAGTGTCTATCTCTCCTTTTGTCAATATTTCTTTTCATGGGAGCATGTAATTCAAACGGTGAATTAATCAAGAATGAATTTTATGTGTTGCATTTCTGTTGTATGTGTATACTTTACTTACACATGCATGAGCGTACTTATTTACATGGGTTTTATACAAATACATTGCCATATACTGTGTATATAATATTATATATATACATATATATATGTATACACATATATATATTTATATATATATATATACATATATATATATATACTGTATATATATATATATATATACTGTATATATATATATATATATATATACTGTATATATATATATATATATATATACATACTGTGTTCTTTGCTTATGAAGAAATTGATGTAAAATGGCTACTAGGCGATTGCAATTTTTAATCTCTCCCTGAGCACCATGTAACTGTTTTTTTTTTTTTTTCTGAATCGTCGCGAGCTATACACTTTGAACAAGACGTCTATGAATTCTGGTTCATTTTTATGGAGCGTAAAACAGCGGGGCCCTCCGTGGCTGCTATCGTCCGGTGTTTGTGATTTATGTGATTTTCATTGTTAATAACATGTGAGGAAATAATGAATCAAATTGGGTTATATCTGACCGTTAAGAAACGTTGATCTCGTGGTTTCATTGTCCCCCCTCCAGGTAAAAAAAAAAAAAAAAAAAATTTTTTTTTTTTTTTTTTTTTTTTTTGTCGGGTTGGAGGTCTGATGGCAAGGCAAGTCGAGGTCACCTTCAAGATACTGATATAGTTTGTCGGTTGTGCCGTTGTAAGAACTTCTTGTTTTCCCTTCAGCATTATGGTTTACTTTAGAAAATATATGGTTTATAAGATCCTAAGATCCTTTTCACACACACACACACACGCACACACACACACACACACGCACACACACACACACACACACACGGCGACAATGCTGCCCGTTATTGTTTCTTATTACCAGTGAAAAATTGGGTGTGTGAGATACGGTTGCCGAGTGTGTATTTTCACAGTATTTCTTGAAAGAGTACAAATTGATAATAGTCATTGCATAAAAATATAAAATATTTATATTCGATAATCTTATTTTTACCTTTCCTTTTAAGGCACTTTTCCATTTTACTGTATCACTTGATACCAGTAAGACATTCTTTGTTCAAATTTTCGTATGCCTCTTCTTTTTATTTTCAGGACCATTTCACTTTGTATTTGAAATGTGTCGTATAAATTGAATTAGTACTTGATTTTGTTTTATTTTTGAGGTCTCTTTTCTTCTATATCTACATGGGTATTATTCTATATTTTAAAATTGTTTAAGTAAAACGTTTGGTGTCCTATATATTGTAATTTATAAAAAGCTTTTCTTTAATAAAGATGCCTTGTTCTGAAATAGATATGAACCCTTAGATAGTCTATCATAATACGGTAATATTTCTTAATTCTTTATAGAATCAAGAGCAAGGCAAGGGAATGTATTGTAGAATACCGAGGCTCTTCCCCAAGGTGTGTCTAAATAATTAGTTTTGGGCATGCTGTATAGCATATTCCCTGCATGCCCAAAGGAGATACCAAAGGGTGAGAAGCACAAAGGATTTCGCTAATGGAAACTATGTTTATGATGCCCTGAGGACTGGAGAAAAATGCTAGGTATGGTGGTAGTAGTAGTAGTAGATTTTTTTTTTAATTCTATCCCGGACTACAAGTTTTGCTGTTTTTTCTTCTCGGTTTTCCCATTTGATCAGCCTATTATCGGGGAAGTATGATAGGTTGATTGCTATCATATTCTTTCCATAAGTGAATGTCCATACTATGGATGATGATAAAAGTAACAAGACCATCAAGATTTTCCTTATAACGGCTCATCTTTTCACCTTCCTTAATCAAACGCCCACCTCTGCTTGAGCATCCACAGACACATCGCCTTTACTTTTTTTTTTTTTTTTTTTTTTTTTTTTTTTTTGATAGATTATTTTTATGGTATGGCTTCTATTTTGCGGTCGTGCATGGTGAATAATAAAATATACCATTCGTAATGATTTATTTTAATCGTTCGATTTTTATCGGTAATGATTTTGATTAATTTTATCTTTGAAAGAACTACAGCATTTTTTATTGTCAACAGAACTTTAGTCCTCTATTTATGGGTTCAATATTACGGATATTTTCAAATTCATAAAATTTATTCTTGATTTATTTTAGGCTTTTGTTTATAATCAAATTATTTATCAGTGTTTAACTGCCTTTATTATTTCAAAGACTTGAAATTACAATAATTTAATGCTACATTTCTTTAATTAGTTACTTGGTTGCGATTATTATCTTTGTCTTTTTAAATTGTCAATATTTTATTAAACTAAGAAACTTAAAGAAGGTTGAATATAATTGATAAAGAATTGTTTGGAATTAAAAATCTAGCATCGAAATTGTTAACATCTAACATATTCGCAGAACTCCTTTAATGTCTGGGTACTACTTTAACTGAATAAAAGAAGGATCGAGAAATGATTGAACCATTATACTTTAACTGAATAAAAGAAGGATCGAGAAATGATTGAACCATTATACTTTAACTGAATAAAAGAAGGATCGAGAAATGATTGAACCATTATACTTTAACTGAATAAAAGAAGGATCGAGAAATGATTGAACCATTATTGTCATTTCATGGAATATCATAGGAGTAAGTAGATATGTAATAGCACTTAAATTTCTGTTTTTAATACTCGAGAACAACAATACTAGTGTTTAATATTTAATTTCCACACTTGTTATCAAGTTGTGGAATGATCTTCCTAATCGAGTAGTTGAATCAGTAGAACTTCAAAAGTTCAAAGTTGGAGCAAATACTTTTTTGTTGACCAGGCGGACATGAGTCTTTTTATAGTTTATATATGACATATTTGTTTTTGACGTTGTTAATAGTTTATATATGACATAACTATTTTGACGTTGTTGCCTTTTCTAGAATGGTTTATTATTAATTTGTTCTCTTCATTTATTTATTTCCTTATTTCCTTTCCTCACTGGGCTATTTTTCCCTATTGGGGCCCCTGGGCTTATAGCATCTTGCTTTTCCAACTAGTGTTGTAGCTTGGATAGTAATAATAATAATAATAATAATAATACAAAATGTGTGTATTTAAAAGAAATAACTATTTGAACAAATAATGCATTTTTGTTTTACACGTTTTACTTAAAAAAAAAAATGCAAAAGATTTAAAAAAAAAAAGCATGCAGAAGATTAGAAAAAAAACATCCAAAAGAAGATTAAAATAAAGCATGCAGAAGATTAAAAAAAAAAAAAGCATACAGAAGATTAAAAAAAACCATGCAAAAGAAGATTACTGGCGGCCGACGAACGTCTTTTGACAGGTGAGGAAGAAGGGACCTCTCCATTCTGGCCCCCTGCCAACGTTTTCTCTCAGCGGCGCCTTCCTCTTTTCTAACTCCTTTACCCCCCACTGCCTCCTCCCCCTGTCCTTCCTCGCCTCCTATGCCTTTCCGTACCCATCCGGCATCATGCGCCCGTCTGTCTGTTTCTTGTGTCATACTCGTCTGAGAGATATATTTCTTTCCTATTGTCCTATTCCCCATATGACCATTTTCCTTCTCATAAATCGTAATCATTTTCCAACTACGGTTGTAGCTTACCTAACAACAACAACAACAACAATAATAATAATGATAACAATAACAATAACAACAACAACAATAATAATAATAATAATAATAATAATAATTCCCTCGGTTATAAATCGTTTTTGTATTGTTTCCTCACACTGAATTTTTTATTCTGTGCTTTCCATTTTCTCCTTTCTCCATTCGTTCCAAGTGATTTTTTATTCAATTATGGTGTCATATCTATTCTTACTTGAACATAACCTCCCTCACCTCGAACACGTAATTTTCCTTACCTAACACCAACAACAACAACAACAACGAAAACAACAACAATAATAATAATAAGTCCCTCGATTATAAATCGATTTTGTAGCCCTTCCTCACACTGAATTTTTTTTTTTTTCTGTGCTTTCCATTTTCTCCTTTCTCCATTCGTTCCAAGTGATTTTTTTATTCAATTATGGCCTCGATATCTATTCTTACTTAAACATAACCTCCCTCACCACGAACAGGTAATTTTCTTTATTTCATTTTTCCCAACACGAGCTCATTTTCCTCCTAGACCCTTCCTCTAATAAACCGTGGTTCAGGTGTGGGCCTAAGCTACATATTACGCATTATGACCATCAGGACGGCTGAACTGGTTACAGGTGTAACTTAAAATTGGTGAGGAATTCTCCCGGAAACATTAATTTTGGTGATTTTCGTGTTCGCGGAATTTATCCTATTTGCTAGTTCATTGATTTTCAGTTAAAATTGGTGAGGAATTCTCCCGGAAACATTAAATTTTGGGTGATTTTCGTGTTCGTGGAATTTATCCTAGTTCATTGATTTTCAGCCTTGGAACAAAACTACAATTATGTGATATACAACGCAAGCAATTATTGCTCAATGGGTTAATATATGTATTTCGTATTTAGTCAAGTATTTAACAGAACGAATAGATAAAATTGTCAGTTTTGGTGGTTTGTTGATTTTAAATGGTTTCTGTTTTAAGTTTGTTTTTTCCCAATACTTTGAGAGGAATTGGAACGCATCAACCTATTGCCGGGAACAATGTCACATGATATTTTTCCTTCATAAAACGTTAGAAAAATGCTAGATGAGGAGACGGAGGATTTATCATGAGAGAGAGAGAGAGAGAGAGAGAGAGAGAGAGAGAGATGACTACGGAAACTTCGTAAAGTATCAGTGTCGGTCAAACATAGTATAGCTAATGGAGGCGAGAAAAAATTTCGAGAGAGAGAGAGAGAGAGAGAGAGAGAGAGAGAGAAATGACTACGGAAACTTCGCAAAGTATCAATGTTGGTCAAACATTAGCTAATGGAGGCGAGAGAAAATTTCTTATGGAAAACATCTAAAACAG